>NC_088228.1:8647627-8807627 GCF_036934945.1 Oncorhynchus masou masou
ATTTGTTCTCTTCTCCTTGATATCTGTTTAATTGATTTAACTAGGTCAGTCAGTTTAACTAGGCGATATCTAGTTACAGTGATAAAGACAGATTAGATGTTGATTTATTTATTGTCATATATAATACCTATTCATTCATACATGATCTCCTCTTCCCCCTTCTGCTTCACCAGCCACCTCTTTGGCTCAACAGATCCCTCCATCTTTGGGGTGTCGATCCCTATTATGTCTGTTGTGAGTATCTCTCATCTTTGCATCACTATATCCACGTCTTGGAATGAGTCTGTTATCTTTATGGCTTTACGGTATCTTTGTTTTGTCTGGTCACCAGCCATGCTAGGTCAGTGTGTCTTCAGGTTATTCTGCTCTCTTTGTGGGAATATGACCTATCAAAACATCCACTTGCCTCTTTAATTCTTAGCATCAGCCGTTTATTACATGTTTCTAGAAACACACATGGGATATATACTCACAGGTAATATAGTGCATTCAGAAAGTATTCAGACCCCTTCACTTTTTCCACATTTTGTTACGTTACAGCCTTGTTCTAAAATGGATTCAATTACATTTTTTTCCTCATCAATCTCTACACAATACCCCATAATGACATCACAATACCCCATAATGACAAAGCGAAAACAGGTTTTTAGAATTTTTTTGCAAATATATTTAAAGCTAAAAACATAAATATTCTGACCCTTTTGGTATGAGACTTGAAATTTAGCTCCGGTGCATCCTGTTTCCTTTGATCATTCTTGAGATGTTTCTACAACTTGATTGGAGTCCACCTGTGGTCAATTCAATTGATTGGACATGATTTGGAAAGGCACAGACTTGTCTATGTAAGGTCCCACAGTTGGCTGGGCATGTCAGAGCAAAAACCAAGCCATCACGTCGAAGGAATTGTCCGTAGACTTCAGAGACAGGATTGTGTCTGCACAGTTCTGGGGAAGGGTACCAAAAATGTCTGCAGCATTGAAGGTCCCCAAGAACACAGTGACCTCCATCATTCTTAAATGGAAGAAGTTCAGAACCACCAAGACTCTTCCTAGAGCTAGCCGCCTGGCCAAACTGAGCAATCGGGGGAGAAGGACCTTGACAGGGAATGGTTCAAGAACCTGATGGTCACTCTGACAGAGCTCAAGAGTTCCTCTGTGGAGATGGGAGAACGTTCCAGAAGGACAACCATCTCTGCAGCACTCCACCAATCAGGCCTTCATGGTAGAGTGGTCAGACGGAAGCCACTTCTCTGTAAAAGACACGACAGCCCGCTTGGAGTTTGCCAAAGGCACCTAAAAGACTCTCCGACCATGAGAAACAAGATTCTCTGGTCTGATGAAACTAAGATTGAACTCTTTGGCCTGAATGCAAAGCCTCACGTCTGGAGGAAACCTGGCACCATCCCTACTGTGAAGCATGGGGGTGGCAGTATCATGCTGTGGGTTGTTTTTCTGCAGCAGGGACTAGGAGACTAGTCCGGATTGAGGGAAAGATGACTAGAGCAAAGTACAGAGAGATCCTTGATGAAAACCTGCTCCAGAGCGCTCAGGACCTCAGACTAGGGCGACGGTTCACCTACCAGCAGGATAATGACCCTAAGCACACAGCCAAGACAACGTAGGAGTGGCTTCGGGACAAGTCTCTGAATGTCCTTGAGTGAACCAGCCAGAGCCCGGACTTGAACCTGATCTAACATCTCTGGAGAGACTTAAACGAAGCTGTGTAGTGACGCTCCACATCCAAACTGACAGAGCTTGAGAGGATCTGCAGAGACGAATGGGAGAAACTCTCCAAATACAGTTGTGCCAAGCTTGTAGCTTCATACCCAAGAAGACTTGAGGCTGTAATCGCTGACAAAGGTGCTTCAACAAAGTATTGAGTAAAGTGTCTGAATACTTATGTATATGTGATATTACAGTCTTATTTTTTTATTTATAAATTAGCAAAGACTTCACACACAGGTCAAATATATATATATATATATTTTTTAAATGTATGTATTAGGGCTCCCGGGTGGTACAGCAGTCTAAGGCACTGCATCTCAGTGCTAGAGGCATCACACCAGGACACCCTGGTTCGAATCCAGGCTGTATCACAACCGGCCGTGATTGGAAATCCCATAGGGCGGTGCACAATTGGCCCAGCGTTGCCGGGGTATGCTGTCATTGTAAATAAGAATTTGTTCTTAACTGACTTGCCTAGTTAAATAAAGAATACATGTGATAATGACTGATACTGAGAATGCATGTGGAACAAAGGGGATATTTTGAAAGCAGTTGTCTGTTTGTTTTCATGTGACTGGCCATTTGGACCTTGATTTATGGACTAAAGTGTCACTGTTAAATACACACTGCAAATATCTTCTCTGTTTGAGTTGACCAAAGTAGGTTTTTCAATGAACGCTGTCATTTTCTGCGTAGCTCACTGTTCGACAGTTTACTGTCCGACAGATCACCCAAAAATCGTAGTTAGTAGTTTATTTGATGATGGAAATCCCGTCATTTATTTGGGGTAAAGGTCGACATATTGATTGAGTTATAACATGTCTAGATAAAGACCAACAGTACCCGTCAAATGTTTGCACACACCTACTCATATTTTCTACCTACTCATCTTTTATTTATTTTACTATTTTTCTACATTGTAGAATAACATTGAAGACATCAAAACTATGAAATAACACGTATGGAATCATGTAGTAACCAAAAAAGTGTTAAACAAATCAAAATATATTTTATGAGATTCTTCAAAATTAAGCCACACTTTTCATTGATGACAGCTTTGCAAACTATTGGCATTCTCTCAACCACCTTCATGAGGTAGTCACCTGGAATGCATTTAAATTAACAGGTGTGCATTATTAAAAGTTAGTTTATGGAATTTATTTCGCAAAAACCATCAAGCGCTATGATGGAACTGGCTCTCATGAGGACCGCCACAGGAAGACAGGAAGACCCAGAGTTACCTCTGCTGCAGAGGACACTGTTGGATTTAGTTCAAATGTAACATGTTTCAAGTTAAACTAGTTTGTTTGTATCCTGTTTAGTGAATGATTAGCATGTGTATTAATGGAGTTTAGGCCATGAAACTGTGTGTATGCTAATTTAGAAAAGGTTGAACTAATCAGATAAGAGGAAATTGCCTCGGATCAGAGAGCAGGGTCAGACCCAGAAGATGGATAGCTAAACAAAGAGAGGACCATGGGCATTCTACAGGGGAAAGGAGGGAAACTCATTGGGGTCATAAAATTTATAGCCTACAAGACGGTGGTGACTAAAAGGAGGGAAGAGTATAAGATGTGTTGTGTAACTTTCTAAAATGGATGCATTAAGCTGACTATATCCTTGGTAATAAACTCTTGAAACTTATCTTGAGCTTTTGGTCTCAATCCCTTATTGCAAAGAGGTAGCAATAGCATTTTTCTATTTAAGTGAGGATCCTTTCATGAGAGTTACCAGCCTCAGAAATTGCTGTCCAAATAAATGCTTCTGAGAGTTCAAGTAACCGATACATCTCAAAGTCAACGGTTCAGAGGAGACTGCTTAAATCAGGCCTTCATGGTCGAATTGCTGCAAAGAAACCACTACTGAAGGACACCAATAAAGATAAGAGACTTGCTTGGGGCAAGATACATGAGCAATAGACATTAGACCTGTGGAAATCTGTCCTTTGATCCAAATTTGAGATTTTTGGCTCAAACCGCCATGTCTTTGTGTGACACAGAGTAGGTGAACGGATGATCTCCTCATGTGTGGTTCCCACCGTGAAGCATGGAGGAGGTGGTGTGATGGTGTGGGAGTGCTTTGCTGGTGACACTGTCTGATTTTATTTAGAATTCAAGGCTAACTTAACCAGCATGGCTACCACAGCATTCTACAGTGAAACGCCATCACATCTGGTTTCCGCATTGTGGGACTATCACTTGTTTTTCAACAGGACAATGACCCAAAACACACTTCCAGGCTGTGTAAGGGCTATTTGACCAAGTAGGAGAGTGATGGAGGGCTGCATCAGAGGACATGGCCACATTTTTAAAATGTTTAACACAATCACCCAACCTCAACCCAATTGCGATGGTTTGGGATGAGTTGGACCGCAGAGTGAAGGAAAAGCAGTGCTCAGCATATGTGGGAACTCCTTCAAGACTGTTGGAAAAGCATTCCTCATGAAGCTGGTTGAGAGAATCCCAAGCGTGTGCAAAGCTGTCATTATATATATATATATATATATATATATATATATATATATATATATATATATATATATATAACCTTTATTTAACTAGGCAAGTCAGTTAAGAACAAATTCTTATTTCACAACGACTGCCTACCCCGGCCAAACCCTCGGGATCACAGCTCGGGATCAAAACAGGGTCTGTAGTGACGCCTCTAGCACTGAGATGCAGTGCCTTAGACCGCTGCGCCACTCAGGAGCGAATCGAGGCAAAGGGTGGTTACTTTGAAGAATCTGAAATATAAAATATATTTTGATTTGTTTAACACTGTTTTTGGTTACTATATGATTACATATGTGTTATTCCATAGTTTTGATGTCTTCACTACTATTCTACAATGTAGAAAATAGTAAAAATAAAGAAAAACCCTTGAATGAGTAGATGGGATCCAAACTTTTGACTGGTACTGTACATATTGATTTGAGTTATTATAACATGTCTTGACAAAGACCTACATATTGATTGGTTTGAGTATGATGTATCCCCCTAATGGTTAAGGTTAGGATTTGGGGTCATAAATCTGTTACCTCTCACCCTGTAGATGGCAGACCAGCAGGCGGCCATGTTTGGTGAGTGCTGCTTCGACATCGGTGATGTGAAGATCACCATGGGAACGGGCACCTTCATGAACATCAACACTGGGAGCAAGCCACACACGTCTGTGGCCGGTACGTAGCTAACTGCTTCATCACAGATCACAGAACTATGAGACCGATATTTCACCGCATGTAGAAATGTGGTTAACATTCTGCACATTTTTTTTAATCAATGAAACATTTCATCTCAATACAGTTTTCTGTTTTCAAAATTAGAATTTGTTACAGAGTGGACTAAGTTTGGTAGACTTTACCCTTTGCCAAAGTTATACAAAAATGGTCTTGTTTAGGAGTGCAAGGGTGAATTGAGTTATTGCACATGCGCGCTTCACAGAGTAGGCGTTCCCTAATGGAATTATGGAAATACATAATAAGATCTCGCTAGCTCATGCTTGGCTCTGCCCCCTGCTTGTTCTGCCCAAAAGGATTAATTTGCTGTCATTGGAAACGACAGGCTACGGTCTATCTTGGGTTAGTTATTCAAATGACTCAGATATGGACATAGTCCCACATAGCTAGCTAGAGACTACGTCCTGCCTCAGGGATGAACATGGTCTCACTTACCATCATCCTCAGTATGAGAAGTATGCTGAACAGGGAACTCTCCATTGAAATGGCTTTTTAGCTGAGGGCTATGCTTAATCTGTGACTAGGAAATTGGCCCTCAAAGTCAACATGCAATCAGGCCTACACACTCACTCATTCATGGACACAAGGGCTAAGTCGGGGCTGGTGAAAATTCTCCTTAAGAGCTACTGGCTGGGCAGGCTTTTGTTCCATCCCTGCTCTAACACACCAGATTCTAAACTGTAAGCAGGTTTATTCCACAAACATAAACTCAGCCCAGAGCCCTATGAAAGGGTTAAAGTTCCATCCCTGCTCTAACACACCAGATTCTAAACTGTAAGCAGGTTTATTCCACAAACATAAACTCATCCCAGAGCCCTATGAAAGGGTTAAAGTTCTCCATCACATTGGATTCTGGAGAGATCAGCGTCAGTCTGCAATAAATAAAACAATCTGGGGGGGGGGGGCATCCAACCTGACAGAGCTTGAGAGGATCTGCAGGGAAGAATGGGAGTCACTCTCCAAATACAGGAGTGCCAAGCTTGTAGCTTTGTACCCAAGAAGAGTCGATGCTGTAATCACTGCCAAAGGTGCTTCAACAAAGTACTGAGTGAAGGGTCTGAATACTTATGTAAACCTATTTTTGCTTTGTCATTATGGGGTATTTGTGTGTAGATTTGATGAGAATATAATAATTTAATCATTTGTTAGAAGTAGACGGTAACGGAACAAAATGTGTAAAAAGTCCAGGGAATACTTTCCGAAGGCACTGTAAAGTGTAAAGTGTATTTTGTGGCTTTTGCTGAATACGTTCAAATGATCTAAACCCGCGCTTTTGCAACTGCCTGTAAATACCCACAATCCATTTCAAAGTGAATAATGGCAGACCCCCGTGGCAAATGGCTTTTTTTTGCGTATAGGCCTACTGTACCTCTGATTTAACTGTGGCACATTGGTTTGTGTAGACTCTGGTCCTGGATGAGACCGATGTTTTGATTCGGTTTTATTTACTGCAGTGTCTATTATTTGTCCAAACGCTTTCTCACTCTATATTGATGTAGAATTTTCACAAATGTCTTAGTAGATGTCATTCTCAAACACTCTTAAGAATTTCTGAAAATGGGAAAATGACCATATCTAAGTTCTCGCTTGTCAGAAAATGTACAAATGTAGTGTAATATTTTTTCTGGTGGTGTATATAAACAGATTTTAATAAGATTTTATGTTGCTACAATTCTGTCAATTCCATTTTTAAAGGGGCAATAACTTAAGTGATAATGCCCTCGAAGCCGGTGTTTGGAGGATATGTTGGCACGGGTGTTGTTAGGCTCGAGACAAAGACGAGGGCCGGCAAACCTTACCACTATATCCTCCAAACTATCATGCTTTTAGGTAAAGAGGATCATTTTGTACATGTGTTAGAATGAGTTGGACCAATTCCAGTCCCCTTGTTTAGGGGGTCCTTGGTCCTCCCCTGAACCTGCTTCGGGGCAGGCTAACTCAGGGCTAACTCCATTTATCCTGAATGAAGTGTCGTTTAAAGAGTTGAGGACCAATGAAATCTCATGAAGATCATTAATTTGAGGAAGACGACCGATTTAAATATTTTATGAATCAAATGTTTTTGTTGGTGTAAAAAAAAAAAAAATATATATATATATATATATATATATATATATATATATATATATATATATATATATATATATATATATATATATATATATATATATATATATATATATGTCATGTTAAAATACCTATCACATTACACATTTAGTAATGACAGAATGCATTTGAAACTTCATGCACCGTACTAAAACGTTTGTATGACCATACAATTAGCCTATTTTATCAATAGCAGTGGGATCAAAGGTGCTTGTGCATTCATAACCACATTAAAGACGGCATTTAACAATAACAATAACTTATCAATATAACTTCTCTTTCATTAAGATTTTTGGCACAAATTCAAATTTAGCTCTGACTCCCCCATGGATTGATGTTTCAGAATTGTCTCAATGAAGAGTTCGGGGTTTGACTAGACACGTGTAACGCGCAGTTACCAAGCCTGCTAGAGTTGGCGACAGGCGGACGAGCATTATCCACCATCGTAGTACAGATGAAGCCTGAGAAGGAATGTGAAGCTAACTGAAGCTGGTTAGCTTTAGAAACCCAGAGAAGATCTAACTTGCTTTTGTAGTACATAACACTCACATTCCCAGGCTTTTCATTTTGTTTTTCTTTTCACAAATCTTTTTTGGGGGGGTATTCCCTCTAGCTCAGTAAACAACAATATCAATAATAATAATAATAGAATAAGACACTTTTACAAAAAAAAAGTATGCAGTTCAGACATGTCCCAGGTTGTCATGGAAATCTGTTGCTTGTACAGGTCTCTACCCTGTTGTGGGGTGGAAGATTGGCCCAGAGGTAGTGTATCTAGCAGAGGGCAATGCAGCAGACACTGGCACAGCCATTAAGTGGGCACAGGAGCTGGGTGAGTCTGACCACTGGCATGATGCCTGTTTGGCAACAATCCAGGAGCTCTGTAATTAGGATATTCTCAAAAGTAAGGGGAAAGACACCAACCATGCGTAATTCATATATTGATTCATATATTGATATTTGATAGAAAAAGGGCATGAAAACACAATGTGCATATAAGTTCATATTTATCCCATAGTTTGGTGATATCAGAGGAAGTGACATCAGTTGTGTCGTTCCAGAGCTGTTCTCAGATGTACGGGAGACAGATGCCATGGCCAACAGTGTGGCCAACTCGGATGGTGTGTGCTTCGTTCCCTCGTTTAGTGGCCTGCAGGTGAGTGTGTGTATGCGCACAGGAATGATTGAAGTGTGTGTGTGTGTGTGTGTGTGTGTGTGTGTGTGTGTTTGCTTGCACAGACACACACACACACGCACGCGTATACTGTGTATTGGTTTCACAGTGAGAGTGTTAATGACAGTTGGGTGTGCCATCAGCCTATGGGTTTTGTGGGTGTTTCTGGGTGACCTTGGAAGTAGTGTCATGATTAATGTGTCTACAGCGTTGTCACAACAGCGTTGTCACTACTGTGTTGTCACTACTGTGTTGTCACTACAGTGTTGTCATAACAGCGTTGTCATAACAGCGTTGTCACTACAGTGTTGTCATAACGTCGTCTTTTCCTTCTCTGCCTACCTTTGTTCAACCAGCTTTTGTAAGTTTTGTCTCTTATTCATTTCATGTGAGTTGTCGCTCCCAAAACATGCTGGAATAATGTTGTTTGTGTATATGCCTTTGTTTATGTGTGTGAGATGTTGTTTATATATGCTCTTGGGTTTGGTTATTTATTTGTGTGTATGTATATATGTATATATGTATATATGTATATATGTATATATGTATGTATATATATGTGTGTGTGTGTGTGTGTGTGTGTGTGTGTGTGTGTGTGTGTGTGTGTGTGTGTATATATATGTGTATATATATGTGTATATATATGTATATATATGTCGCTCTGGATAAGAGCGTCTGCCAAATGACTTAAATGCAATGTAAAATATGTATGTGTGTGTGTATGTATATGTAGGGCCCTATAAATTCAGTACAATGTTTTGCCTGATTCCGTTTCCTGTTTTTCCTATTATTTTCTGGTTTTGCCTTTCAAAATCACACCTTTTTTTTTCAATAGAAAAACAACCAAATTGGATGTTCTATGTCCACAACAATGATTAAACCACATCAGGAGATCACTTTTGAGGTCTATGTATATAAAAAAAAAAATACATTTAGATTTTTCGGTGTAGTTACCCTGTAATGGCAGTGTGCAGCAGCCAGAAAACCGTTGTTTGGCTCGCTGTGTTTCTGTGGCAATCATGTGATTGCAGAGTTTGCAAAACAAAATGGCCACTGGATTGATGCGAATAATCCTGATCTCATTCTGCCAGGCATATAGGCTACGTTGTCGTTTACATTTAACTGAGGAGGTTTTTAGGAAAGCCTTTCTTTCTCTGCTAGCAGAAGGTTATCCTTAGCATCATCGCTATCGGCTACACAAAGTTTAGACATACGCGTGTACCCCCCACCCACACACACACACTGCTGTGCCGTTGCAGGACAATACAAATCACTGTTGCATTTTGTTGATGTCTCATGATTAACTTGGGCAAGTTAATTAATTTTGTAATAAATTCAATACATTTATTTGAATATTGTTGAAGTCCATTGTAATATCTAGATTCCGTGATTCTGTTCGCGTTCTCCACATCGTAGATTTTATAGGGCCCTAGCTATGGTGTGTTAGTGTTAGTGTTGTGTCCTCACTATGTATGTTTAACGTGTTTGTGTGTTCACCAGGCCCCTTTAAACGATCCCAAAGCATGCGCCTCTTTCATGGGCCTAAAACCATCCACAACCAAGAGTCACCTGGTCCGAGCCATTCTGGAGTCTGTTGCATTTAGGTCAGTGTGTTTGCTTGAGAGTTTGTGCGTGCCTACGTGTGTGCGTTGATGTGTGTTGGCAATATTGGTCAACACACATTAATATAAAATTCTGAATTTATCCATAAAGATGAATTAATTGTGAAATGAATGCGGGCACAAGGGACAAAATGGAGTTTTGAAGACCAAAATAGTAATAAGTAATCTATCTGAAGGTTCAGTGCCTTCGGGAAAGTATTCAGACCCCTTGACTTTTCCACATTTTGTTATGTTACAGCCTTATTCTAAAAATGATTAAATAAATACAAAGCCTGAGCAATCAACACACAAAATTCCATAATGACATCACAATACTCCATAATGACATCACAATACTCCATAATGACATCACAATACCCCATAATTCAGACCCCTTGACTTTTTCCACATTTTGTTAAGTTACAACCTTGTTCTAAAAATGTATTAAGTCCAACATTTGTCTCAGCAATCTAGACAATACCTCAAAACGGACAAAGCAACAAAAAAAAAATGTTTTTGGGAAAATGATCCTAACCACACAGCCAAGACAATGCAGGAGTGGCTTCGGGACAAGTCTCAAAGTCTGGCAACAATAATCATACCACTCTCAAAATAGGTCACTCATTTTACCCATTCTAACGTTCAATCAAACAGTAACTGAATGCCTTGATGCCTGTCTGCCTGCTTTATATAGCAAGCCACGGCCACATGACTCACTTTTGTAGGATCGATCCATTTTCGTGAACTGGGTAATGTACCTAATAATAAACTGTCCACGTGTATATTTGAAGATGGTATACACTGATGTGTGTGTGTGTGTGTGCCATTTCGTAGGAACAAGCAGCTGTATGAGACGATGCTTAGAGAAACACACATTCCCATCAGGAAGATCAGGTAGGCCTACAGTGGAGTACTCCCTATACGTTTCAGATCATCTCAAACCATTCTTTAGATTGTGTTGATGTATTGATCGGTGATTGTTACTGATTTTACGGATCTCTCCACAGTGCCGTGAATAAGTATTTGTCCCCCTTTTCACTCAATAACTGGTTGTTCCACCTTTAGCTGCAATGACTCCAACCAAACGCTTCCTGTAGTCGTTGATCAGTCTCATGTTGCTGTGGAGGAATTTTGTCCCACTCTTCCATGCAGAACTGCGTTAGCTCAGTGACATGTGTGGGTTTTCAAGCATGAAATGCTCATTTCAAGTCCTGCCACAACATCTCAATTGGGATTAGGTCTGGACTTTGACTCGGCCGTTCCAAAATTGCAAATGTGTTGCTTTTTAGCCATTTTCACGTAGGCTTGATTGTGTGCTTTGGATCATGTGTCTTGCTGCGTCATGTGTCTTGCTGCGTCGCGTGTCTTGCTGCGTCACGTGTCTTTCTGCGTTTTTTTTTTTAGCAAACTTGAGTCCACTTTTTGAACGAGATGGGTCCCCTTATGTCTGGCTAAAACCAAACACAAACCTCAGGAAAGGACCTTCCCCAAACTGTTGCCACGTAGTAGGAAGCACAGAAACGTTTAGAATGTCTGCTGTAGTGTTAAGATTTCCCTTCACTGGAACTAAGGGGCCCGAACCATGAAAAACAAACCCCCATTTATTGCTCCTCCACCAAACCTTACTGTTGGCATTAAACATTGGGGCAGGTAGCATTCGGTATTGCGCATAGTGATCTCAGGCTTGTGTGTGGCTACTCGGCCATGGAGACCCATTCATGAAGCTCCCGACGGACAGTCCGTGTGCTGACGTTGCTTCCAGAGGCAGTTTGGAACTCGATAGTGAGTGTTGCGACCCGAAAACAGACCATTTTTACGTGCTACGCACTTCAGCGCTCTGCGGTACCGTTCTGTGAGCTTGTGTGGCCTACCACTTCGCGGCTGAACCGTTGTTGCTCCTAGACGTATTCACTTCACAATAACAGCACTTACAGTTGACCGGGGCAGCTCTAGCAGGGCAGAAATTTGATGAAGTCACTTGTTGGAAAGGTGGCATCCTATGACGGTGCCATGTTGAATGTCACTGAGCTTTTCAGTAAGGCCATTATATTGCCAATGTTTGTCTATGGAGATTGCATGGCTATGTGCTTGACTTTATGCACCTGTCAGCAATGGGTGTGGCTGAAATACTAATTTGAAGGGGTGTCCACATACTTTTGTATTTTTTATATATATATATCTGCCTGCCTGCCTGCCTGCCTGCCTGCCTGCCTGCCTCCCTCCCTCCCTCCCTCCCTCCCTCCCTCCCTCCCTCCCTCCCTCCCTCCCTCCCTCCCTCCCTCCCTCCCTCCCTCCCTCCCTCCCTCCCTCCCTCCCTCCCTCCCTCCCTCCCTCTTGAATCCTCAATGTTTTGTGTGTGTGAGACAGGAGTGTGCATATATATTATATTATATTTATATATTCTGAGGTGCATGTGTGTCTGATTTATTATTTGTGTGTATGCAGGGCAGACGGTGGCATTTGTACCAATGACTTTGTCATGCAGCTGACGGCGGACCTGTTTGGCAGGAAGGTCGCTCGGCCGACCCAACACGAAATGTCCTGCCTGGGGGCAGCCTTCGTGGCTGGACTGGAAGTTGGTACGTCCCGCGCACACACACCACACACACACACGGTGGCTAGGAAAAACTCCCTAGAAAGGCCAAAACCTAGGAAGAAACCTAGAGAGGAACCAGGCTATGAGGGGTGGCCAGTCCTCTTCTGGCTGTGCCTGGTGGAGATTATATCAGAATATGGCCAAGATGTTCAAATGCTCATAAATGACCAACATGGTCAAATAATAGTTATCACAGTGAACATGTCAGGGTTCCATAGCCACAGGCAGAACAGTTGAAACTGGAGCAGCAGCACGGCTAGGTGGACGGGGGACAACAAGGAGTCATCATGCCAGGTAGACCTGAGGCATGGTCCTAGGGCTCAGATCCTCCGAAAGAGAGAATTAGGAGAAGGAGACAGGAGAAATACTCCAGATATAACAGATTGACCCTAGCACCCCGACACATAAACTACTGCAGCATAATGATACCCCCGAGGACAACCCCGGACAGGGCCAAACGGGTAGGATATAACTCCACCCACTTTGCCAAAGCACAGCCCCCCCATCACTAGAGGGATATCTTCAACCACCAACTTACCATCCTGAGACGAGGCCGAGTGTAGCCCACAAAGATCTCCTCCACGGCACAACCCAAAGGGAGGGGGGGGCAACCCAGTCAGTCAGTCAGTCAGTCAGTCATGTCAGTGACTCAACCCACTCAAGTGACGCACCCTTCCTTGGGACGGCATGGAAAAGCACCAGTAAGCCAGTGACTCAGCCCCGGTAATAGGGTTAGAGGCAGAGTGACTCAGCCTCTGTAATAGGGTTAGAGGCAGAGAATCCCAGTGGAGAGAGGGGAACCGGCCAGGCAGAGACAGCAAGGGCGGTTCGTTGCTCCAGTGCCTTTCCGTTCACCTTCACACTCCTGGGCCAGACTACACTCAATCATATGACCCATATGAGATGAGTCTTCAGTAAAGACTTAAAGGTTGAGACCGAGTCTGCGTCTCTCACATGGGTAGGCAGACCATTCCATAAAAATGGAGCTCTATAGGAGAAAGCACTGCCTCCATCTGTTTGCTTAGAAATTCTAGGGACAATTAGGAGGCCTGCGTCTTGTGACCATAGCGTACGTGTAGGTATGTACGGCAGGACCAAATCGGAAAGATGGGTATGAGCAAGCCCATGTAATGCTTTGTAGGTTAGCTGTAAAACCTTGAAATCAGCCCTTGCCTTAACAGGAAGCCAGTGTAGAGGGGCTAGCACTGTAATATAATAATGAGTAATATAATCACATTTTTTGGTTCAAGTCAGGATTCTAGCAGCCGTATTTATCACTAACTGAAGTTTATTTTGTGCTTTATCCGAGTAGCCGGAAAGTTGAGCATTGCAGCAGACTAACCTAAAAGTAACAAAAGCATGGATACATTTTTCTGCCTCATTTTTGGATAGAAAATGTCAGATTTTTGCAATGTTACTACGTAAATGGAAAAAAGCTGTCCTTGACACTATCGTGATATGTTCGTCAAAAGAGAGATCAGTGTCCAGTAACGCTGAGGTCCTTCACAGTTTGAGATGACTGTACAACCATGAAGATTAATTTTCGGATTCAACAGAATATCCCTTTGTTTCTTGGGACCGAGAATCACTGCAATAGAAACATAATCTCCCCCTGCCTCTCTCTCTCGCTGCCTCTCTCTCTCACTGC
Organism: Oncorhynchus masou masou; assembly: GCF_036934945.1. NCBI lineage: Eukaryota > Metazoa > Chordata > Actinopteri > Salmoniformes > Salmonidae > Oncorhynchus > Oncorhynchus masou. The sequence goes on from NC_088228.1 coordinate 8,661,712, forward strand.
CTCTCTCTCTCTCTCGCTGCCTCTCTCTCTCTCTCGCTGCCTCTCTCTCTCTCTCGCTGCCTCTCTCTCTCTCTCGCTGCTCTCTCTCTCTCTCGCTGCCTCTCTCTCTCTCTCGCTGCCTCTCTCTCTCTCTCGCTGCCTCTCTCTCTCTCTCGCTGCCTCTCTCTCTCTCTCGCTGCCTCTCTCTCTCTCTCGCTGCCTCTCTCTCTCTCGCTGCCTCTCTCTCTCTCGCTGCCTCTCTCTCTCTCTCGCTGCCTCTCTCTCTCTCTCGCTGCCTCTCTCTCTCTCTCTCTCGCTGCCTCTCTCTCTCTCTCTCTCTCGCTGCCTCTCTCTCTCTCTCTCTCGCTGCCTCTCTCTCTCTCTCGCTGCCTCTCTCTCTCTCTCGCTGCCTCTCTCTCTCTCTCGCTGCCTCTCTCTCTCTCTCGCTGCCTCTCTCTCTCTCTCGCTGCCTCTCTCTCTCTCTCGCTGCCTCTCTCTCTCTCGCTGCCTCTCTCTCTCTCGCTGCCTCTCTCTCTCTCGCTGCCTCTCTCTCTCTCGCTGCCCTCTCTCTCTCTCTCTCTCGCTGCCTCTCTCTCTCTCTCTCTCGCTGCCTCTCTCTCTCTCGCTGCCTCTCTCTCTCTCTCTCTCGCTGCCTCTCTCTCTCTCTCTCTCGCTGCCTCTCTCTCTCTCTCTCTCGCTGCCTCTCTCTCTCTCTCTCTCGCTGCCTCTCTCTCTCTCTCTCTCGCTGCCTCTCTCTCTCGCTGCCTCTCTCTCTCTCTCTCGCTGCCTCTCTCTCTCTCTCTCGCTGCCTCTCTCTCTCTCGCTGCCTCTCTCTCTCTCTCTCTCTCTCGCTGCCTCTCTCTCTCTCTCTCTCGCTGCCTCTCTCTCTCTCTCGCTGCCTCTCTCTCTCTCTCTCTCGCTGCCTCTCTCTCTCTCTCTCTCGCTCTCTCTCTCTCTCTCTCGCTGCCTCTCTCTCTCGCTGCCTCTCTCTCTCTCTCTCTCGCTGCCTCTCTCTCTCTCTCTCTCTCGCTGCCTCTCTCTCTCTCTCGCTGCCTCTCTCTCTCTCTCTCTCGCTGCCTCTCTCTCTCTCTCGCTGCCTCTCTCTCTCTCGCTGCCTCTCTCTCTCTCGCTGCCTCTCTCTCTCTCTCTCTCTCTCTCTCTCTCTCGCTGCCTCTCTCTCTCTCTCTCTCTCTCGCTGCCTCTCTCTCTCTCGCTGCCTCTCGCTGCCTCTCTCTCTCTCGCTGCCTCTCTCTCTCTCTCGCTGCCTCCCTCTCTCTCTCTCTCGCTGCCTCTCTCTCTCTCTCTCTCGCTGCCTCTCTCTCTCTCTCGCTGCCTCTCTCTCTCTCGCTGCCTCTCTCTCTCTCGCTGCCTCTCTCTCTCTCTCTCGCTGCCTCTCTCTCTCTCTCTCTCTCTCGCTGCCTCTCTCTCTCTCGCTGCCTCTCGCTGCCTCTCTCTCTCTCGCTGCCTCTCTCTTGCTCTCGCTGCCTCTCTCTAGGCTTCTGGAAGAGTCAGGAGGAGCTGAAGAAACTACAGCGCACTGACCGAGTCTTCCTACCCCGGAATTTGTACAGAATGGGTGATGGGGGCACGGAGGGCGAGTACACACCCATTCTGCAGAGATGGGAACAGGCGCTGAAACGCTCCATGAACTGGTACGGCAATCCCTGAGGCTCGCAGGACAGTGAGACGGACGTAGGCTTACAGTTGGGTGGACGGACAGACGGGACCTCTGGTGCTGCTAACCGAAGCCCAATGACTGCCTCTATGATGTCTGACCTCTCAGTAGTATCTCATTCTCTCTGTCTATGGGTTGGCCAGATGGGAAAATACTTATTTTTATTTTTTGTTAAATCGTATTATTCGAAGTAAACACTTATCTGACATTACTAGATCTGTAAAATGTAGTAAAATCCAACTGTGTTATATTAGTGACTATGTCAAGGAAGGAAGGATAGGACGAAGGAGGATGCATTTGAAAAATATTGGAACTGTGTTTTAGGACCGAGTGGACCTCTAATGCTGTTGAACCTTATGACCTTCTGACTTGAGGCCCTGGCCAGGCGCTCAATATTATCCCATACAACCTTACCTAACTCATTACAGCACACGAGGAAAATGGTTTTTGAACGTTTCACGACTGTGAACTAAACTGTCTTTCTCGTAGTAGCCTCTCCCTGTTCCAGTGTTTTCATTGTGTCTGCTGGACACCACCCAGGTGTCTCGTCTCTCCCTGTTCCAGTGTTTTCATTGTGTCTGCTGGACACCACCCAGGTGTCTCGTCTCTCCCTGTTCCAGTGTTTTCATTGTGTCTGCTGGACACCACCCAGGTGTCTAGTCTCTCCCTGTTCCAGTGTTTTCATTGTGTCTGCTGGACACCACCCAGGTGTCTCGTCTCTCCCTGTTCCAGTGTTTTCATTGTGACTGATGGACACCACCCAGGTGTCTAGTCTCTCCCTGTTCCAGTGTTTTCATTGTGTCTGATGGACACCACCCAGGTGTCTCGTCTCTCCCTGTTCCAGTGTTTTCATTGTGACTGATGGACACCACCCAGGTGTCTAGTCTCTCCCTGTTCCAGTGTTTTCATTGTGTCTGATGGACACCACCCAGGTGTCTCGTCTCTCCCTGTTCCAGTGTTTTCATTGTGTCTGATGGACACCACCCAGGTGTCTCGTCTCTTCCTGTTCCAGTGTTTTCATTGTGTCTGATGGACACCACCCAAGTGTCTAGTCTCTCCCTGTTCCAGTGTTTTCATTGTGTCTGATGGACACCACCCAGGTCTAGTACTGGAATAGAGATGAGCTACAAGAGAACTGAACCAAACCATGTGACCTCAGGTGGTTACTATCCACCCATGCTAGAACCAATGGATTCCCATTGAGACCAATACTCTGTGGATTCCCATTGAGACCAATACTCTGTGGATTCCCATTGAGACCAATACTCTGTGGATTTCCAGTGAGACCATAAATACACGGTTTATGAGATACAAGATTGGCTCACCTTCTGTGGGCCTTCATATATATTTTTGTGTTATTATTTAAAATTGGAATCATAAACTATAAGCAAATTACAGTATATTAATTCTTATGGTCATAAATTGAATGAATGGTCCCTTCTCAGATATCAGCAGTAACTGCTCTCTACGGTGTACTCTCTCTATTGCCTGGTTGGTTACCCCGACTCCCTGCTCTGGTCAAACGCTTACGCCAGGCCTGCTGACGTTAATTTCTTCTCCGAGTCTGGATCTGAGTACCTCCCTGACAAGATCTAGAATATAAACGCATTTGAACTGTTCTGACCCTGAATAAAAACCTACATGGACCTTAAAGTGGCAGGTAGCCTAGTGGTTAGAGTTGGACCTTAAAGTGGCAGGTAGCCTAGTGGTTAGAGTTGGACCTTAAAGTGGCAGGTAGCCTAGTGGTTAGAGTTGGGCCTTAAAGTGGCAGGTAGCCTAGTGGTTAGAGTTGGGCCTTAAAGTGGCAGGTAGCCTAGTGGTTAGAGTTGGGCCTTAAAGTGGCAGGTAGCCTAGTGGTTAGAGTTGGGCCTTAAAGTGGCAGGTAGCCTAGTGGTTAGAGTTGGGCCTTAAAGTGGCAGGTAGCCTAGTGGTTAGAGTTGGGCCTTAAAGTGGCAGGTAGCCTAGTGGTTAGAGTTGGGCCTTAAAGTGGCAGGTAGCCTAGTGGTTAGAGTTGGGCCTTAAAGTGGCAGGTAGCCTAGTGGTTAGAGTTGGGCCTTAAAGTGGCAGGTAGCCTAGTGGTTAGAGTTGGGCCTTAAAGTGGCAGGTAGCCTAGTGGTTAGAGTTGGGCCTTAAAGTGGCAGGTAGCCTAGTGGTTAGAGTTGGGCCTTAAAGTGGCAGGTAGCCTAGTGGTTAGAGTTGGACCTTAAAGTGGCAGGTAGCCTAGTGGTTAGAGTTGGGCCTTAAAGTGGCAGGTAGCCTAGTGGTTAGAGTTGGGCCAGTAGCCCAAATGTTGCTAGATCGAATCTATGATCTGACAAGGTAAAAAAATCTGTCGTTCTGTAAATAAGAATTTGTACTTAACTGACTTTCTTAGTAAAATAAATAAATAAAGCAATATGTGTCCCTCGCCTTTTCAGTTCGCTGCAGCTGGTGACTGGAACGAGCTGCAGCAAACACTCAAACTAGACATTTTGTTTCTCTCATTATCTTCATTCAAAGACTCAATCATGGACACTCTTCCTGACAGTTGTGGCTGTTTGTGTGATGTATTGTTGTCTCTACCTTCTTGCTCTTTGTGCTGTTGTCTGTGCCCAATAATGTTTGTACCGTGTTTTGTGTTGCTACCATCATTGTGTTGCTACCATCGTTGTGTTGCTACCATCGTTGTGTTGCTACCATCGTTGTGTTGCTACCATCGTTGTGTTGCTACCATCGTTGTGTTGCTACCATCGTTGTGTTGCTACCATCGCTGTGTTGCTACCATCGTTGTGTTGCTACCATCGTTGTGTTGCTACCATCGTTGTGTTGCTACCATCGTTGTGTTGCTACCATCGTTGTGTTGCTACCATCGTTGTGTTGCTACCATCGTTGTGTTGCTACCATCGTTGTGTTGCTACCATCGTTGTGTTGCTACCATCGCTGTGTTGCTACCATCATTGTGTTGCTACCATCATTGTGTTGCTACCATGCTGTGTTGCTACCATCGTTGTGTTGCTACCATCGTTGTGTTGCTACCATCGTTGTGTTGCTACCATGCTGTGTTGTCATGTGCTGTTGCCTTGCTATGTTGTCTTAGGTCTCTCTTTTATGTAGTGTTGTCTCTCTTGTCGTGATGTGTGTTTTTGTCCTATATTTATTTTTTTATTAAAAATATATATTTTTAATCCCAGTCCGTCCCCGGCCTTTTTGCTTTTTGGTAGGCCGTCATTGTAAATAAGAATTTGTTCTTAACTGACTTGCCTAGTTGAATAAATCAATAAAAAAAATAAACATAGAGAGAAATAACATATTGGAAGTCATGTAAAGGCTCTATAAAGGCTCATACATACTTATAACAAGATATAAAGCATTATACTGAAAGTATGAAGTAAATTATTACACAATCTTTTAATCAGTCAGTGTTGGTAGACCGTGTCAGTGCCTCATTGCAGTGCCCCCCTTGTCCAGGAGAGGGAGCTAGTCACTGCTTTTCAACAGAGTTCAGGAACACCATGGACAATTCTATGCCTATGATGCATATACTGTACGCAGGGTTGGCTCTCAAAAGGCTTCCTCTCCTTGTCTCCTCTCCTCTGTCTCCGCACTAATACGAGGGTCGTGTACGGTGGTAGGCCACTGGGGCACTTGTTTTCACTGATCCAGAACTTTTTCAGCGCAGCGTAATGAACGAAGGAAAGGTGACAAGGAGACTTGATAGGATTTGATAGAATTACATAATATAATACTTTTGAGAATCAACCCTCATTTGCCTGCATGCTTGAATCGGAAACGCTTGTTTTTATGTATGTTTAATGTTCTTACAGACACTGATTATTGTGATTGTGGTTTACATGAATTGGAAAGACTTTAACTGTTATTGGAAAGGAATATTGCACAGTGTTACTTTATCCCCGTGTACACTTATGAACTAAGAGAAAGTATCTGTTGTCCATGTTTCTGGCATTTCAATGGATTGAGTGCTTCCAACAGCCTACATGGAGATTGTGCTGCTTAATTCTGGCCCTTATGGGCCACCATACCCTAATGTACTATTGGATATTTGTGACATTTTTACAAATGTATTTTGTATTGCTGTCCATCTCTCTCCATTTCTGTTGTCTGCCTACCTTTTTTTCCCTAAAGAACATCAAATGCAGGAGATTACATGTTAACAAATAGGATGCTGATGTTTTAACACTTGAACAAGACTATTTGAAACCCTACTCTTTATGGATAACTGTTGTTAAAAGAGTTGCCAAGTACTTACTTGTAAGCACGATACATTTTTGATTTGTCTATACATCGTTAACCATTTATCTGTGGATACAATTGGGAGAATAGTGTTGTGTAATAATGGTTACACGGTTTAATAGTAACATTAAAAACTTATATGATATAAATGATTGTACTTTGTGGTCAATTACTAGCCTGTGCTGAATCACTGTCTCTTTCTGCTTTTTTGTTGATGTCCTGCTAAACATTGGCATGGAACACATTGAAAATGTACTTCCCAGAGGAGACTGTCAGCCCCTAAAAACATGGGAAATGCAGTTCCACAGAAAGTTGGTCAATTGGCTTAGAGCAGAGGTTTATGGGAAATCACTTGCACCCAGAGACTTGTGGGAAATGGAGCCCTCAGATGCCATTTTAATGATTGGCTCTCATCAGCGGCAGTGATGCTGTCACTGTTGCCACGGCAACGGAAGGATGAATTGAGAGAGAAAATTAACTGTATTCTTGCTCATTGTGCTGGTATGAGAGAGAGCGGGGGGAAACTAATTGGGCACACAGAGAAGGGCTCTGCAGACAATGAGAGGAGTGTGAGTGTGTATGATCTCCCTCTTGCTAACACATACACACAGGTCCTGTTTTGCCTGTGGGTTGATGTCGCAGGGTAAATGTGTTAGAGTTAGAGACCTGGGCCATGAATCAATACACTAATCCCAATATGTCAAAACATATTTACTCTGTGTGCCAGAGAATCAATTTGCTTAAGTGTGTGAGTGCTTGAGTGAGAAGCGGCAGGTAACCTAGTGGTTAGAGTGTTGGGCCAGTAACCGAAAGGTTGCTGGATCAAATCCCCGAGCTGACAAGGTCAAAATCTGTCGTACTGCCCCTGGACAAGGCAGTTAACCCCACTGTTCCCCCGGGCGCCGAAGATGTGAATGTCGATTAAGAGGGGATGGGTTAAATGCAGAAGACACCATTCAAATGTGGAAGATTCAGTTGTACATCTGACTAATCTTTCCCTTTTAATTTGGTGGTTGCATATATTTGTCCTGTTTCACAATGATTTCCAAATCAACCCTGTAGCAATTCAGATGAAGTGCCTTGCTAAAGGGCACATCAACACACGGGTTGGAGTGTGGTCTTGGTGGTAATTATGTTCGATAGCTGTACTTCACTCTCCCTTGGGTCCACAAATCCTGCTGTGATAGGATTCTGTGCTATCTTTATCTCTCTCTCTCCCCCTCCCTCTCGCTCTCTCTCTTACTCAGCCTGCTTACATTGTATTTAAGTTATTCTGTATTTCCATGGCAACGGCAATTGTTAAAAGCACCAAATATTTAAGTATGTAGGCCACAGTAGCATAATATGTAGTCCACAGTAGCATAGTATGTAGTCCACAGTAGCATAGTATGTAGGCCACAGTAGCATAGTATGTAGGCCACAGTAGCATAGTATGTAGGCCACAGTAGCATAGTATGTAGGCTACAGTAGCATAGTATGTAGGCTACAGTAGCATAGTATGTAGGCCACAGTAGCATAGTATGTAGTCCACAGTAGCATAGTATGTAGGCTACAGTAGCATAGTATGTAGGCCACAGTAGCATAGTATGTAGGCCACAGTAGCATAGTATGTAGGCCACAGTAGCATAGTATGTAGTCCACAGTAGGATAGTATGTAGGCCACAGTAGCATAGTATGTAGTCCACAGTAGCATAGTATGTAGGCTACAGTAGCATAGTATGAAAGAGAGAGAGAGACAGACAGACAGACAGACAGACAGACAGCCAACAACCATACAATGTTTTTCCCCCCACCTCAATCTAACCAGGCAGGCTGGGCTTCCTCGCACGACGCGCAAACGCCAAGCAGATGCTTCACATTTATACATCCGGTAAAATATCTGTCTCATTTTTATTTTTTATTTGACCTTTTATTTAACCAAGTAAGCCAGGTGAGAACAAGTTCTCATTTACAACTGCGACCTGGCCAAGATAAAGCAAAGCAGTGTGACACAGACAACAACACAGAGTTACACATGGAGTAAACAATAAACAAGTCAATGACAAAGTAGAAAAAAGAAAGTCTCTATACAGTGTGTGCAAAAGGCATGAGGAGGTAGGCAATAAATAGGCCATAGTAGCGATGGATTACAATTTAGCAGATTAACACTGGAGTGATAGATGAGGAGATGGTGATGTGCAAGTAGTGATACTGGTGTGCAAAAGAGCAGAAAAGTAAATAAAACAATATGGGAATGAGGTAGGTAGATTGGGTGGGCTATTTACAGATGGACTATGTACAGATGCAGCGATCCGTTAGCTGCTCAGATAGTTGATGTTTAAAGTTGGTGAGGGAAATAAAAGTCTCCAACTTCAGCGATTTTTGCAATTCGTTCCAGTCACTGGCAGCAGAGAACTGGAAGGAAAGGCGGCCAAATGAGGTGTTGGCTTTGGGGATGATCAGTGAGATATACCTGCTGGAATGTATGCTATGGGTGGGTGTTGTTATTGTGACCAGTAAACTGAGATAAGGCGGAGCTTAACCTAGCATAGACTTGTAGGTGACCTGGAGACAGTGGGTCTGGTGATGAATATGTAGCGAGGGCCAGCCGATTAGAGCATACAGGTCGCAGTGGTCGGTGGTATGGGGTGATTTGGTAACAAAACGGATGGCACTGTGATCGACTGCATCCAGTCTGCTGAGTAGAGTATTGGAAGCTATTTTGTAGATGACATCACCGAAGTTGAGAGTCAGTAGGATAGTCAGTTTTACTAGGGTAAGTTTGGCGGCGTGAGTGAAGGAGGCTTTGTTGCGAAATAGAAAGCCGATTCTAGATTTGATTATGGATTGGAGATGTTTAATATGAGTCTAGAAGGAGAGTTTACAGTCTAACCAGACAACTAGGTATTTATAGTTGTCCACATATTCTAGGTCGGAACCGTCCAGGGTGGTGATGCTAGTCGGGCGAGCGGGTGCGGGCAGCAAACGTTTGAAAAGCATGCATTTGGTTTTATTAGTGTTTAAGAGCAGTTGGAGGCCAAGGAAGGAGTGTTGTATGGCATTGAAGCTCGTTTGGAGGTTAGTTTGCACAGTGTCCAAGGAAGGGCCAGAAGTATACAGAATGGTGTCGTCTGCGGAGATCAGGGAATCGCACGCAGCAAGAGCTACATCATTGATATATACAGAGAAAAGAGTCGACCCGAGAATTGAACCCTGTGGTACCCCCATAGAGACTGCCAGAGGTCCGGACAACATGCCCTCCGATTTGACACACTGAACTCTGTCTGCAAAGTAGATGGTGAACCAGGCGAGCCTTGACAACAGCTTTGCACACTCCTGGCATTCTCTCAATCAGCTTCATTAGGTAGTCACCTGGAATGCATTTAAATTAACAGGTGTGCCTTTTAAAAGTTTGTTTGTGGAATTTCTTTCATTCTTAAAGGGTTTGAACCAATCAGTTGTGTTATCATAAGGTGGGGGAGTATACAGAAGATAGCTGTATTTGGTAAAAGACCAAGTCCATATTATGGTAAGAACAGCTCAAATAAGCAATGAGAAAAAAACATCAAGCGCTATGATGACACCTTCTCTCATGAGGACGGCCACAGGAAAGGAAGACCCAGAGTTACCTCTGATGAAGAGGATACGTTTATTAGAGTTACCAGCCTCAGAAATTGCAGCCCAAATACAGTTGAAGTCGGAAGTTTACATACACCTTAGCCAAATACATTTAAACTCAGTTTTTCACAATTCCTGACATTTAATCCTAGTAAAAATTCCCAGTCTTAGGTCAGTTAGGATCATCACTTTATTTTAAGAATGTGAAATGACAGAATAATAGTAGAGAGAATGATTTATTTCAGCTTTTATTTCTTTCATTACGTTCCCAGTAGGTCAGAAGTTTACATACACTCAATTAGTATTTGGTAGCATTGCCTTTAAATTGTTTAACTTGGGTCTAATGTTTCGGGTAGCCGTCTACAAGCTTCCCACAGTAAGTTGGGTGAATTTTGGCCCATTCCTCCTGACAGACCTGGTATAACTGAGTCATGTTTGGAGGCCTACTTGCTCGCACACACTTTTTCAGTTCTGCCCACAAATTTTCTATAGGATTGAGGTCAGGGCTTTGTGAGGGCCACTCCAATACCTTGACTTTGTTGTCCTTCAGCCATTTTGCCACAACTTTGGAATTATGCTTGGGATCATTGTCCATTTGGAAGAACCATTTGCAATCAAGCTTTAAGTTCCTGTCTGATGTCTTGAGATGTTGCTTCAATATATCCACATAATTTTCTTTCCTCATGATGCCATCTACTTTGTGAAGTGCACCAGTCCCTCCTGCAGCAAAGCACCCCCACAACATGATGCTGCCACCCCTGTTCTTCACGGTTGGGATGGTGTAATCTCTCTGTAAACAATTGTTGGAAAAATTACTTGTGTCATGCACAAAAGTGATGTCCTAACCGACTTGCTGCGTGAATACTGTGAATACAGCGTGAATCAGGCCTTTATGGTCGAATTCCTGCAAAGAAACTACTACTAACGGACCAATAAGAAGAAGAGACTTGCTTGGACCAAGAAACACGAGCAATGGACATTAGACTGGTGGAAATCTGTCCTATGGTCTGATGAGTCCAAATGTGAGATTCTTGTCTTTGTGAGACGCAGAGTAGGTGAACGGATGATCTCCGCATGTGTGGTTCCCACCGTGAAGCATGGAGGAGGACGTGTGATGGTGGGGGGTGATTTGTTGGTGACACTGTCAGTGATTTATTTAGAATTCAGGGCACACTTAACCAGCATGGCTACAACAGCATTCTGCAGTGATACGCCATCCCATCTGGTTTGCGCTTAGTGGGACTATAATTTGATTTTCAACAGGACAATGACCCAACACACCTCCAGCCTGTGTAAGGGCTATTTGACCAAGGAGAGTGAAGAGTGCTGCATCAGATGACCTGGCCTCCACAGTCACCTCAACCTCAACCCAAGTGAGATGGTTAGGGATGAGTTGGACTGCAGAGTGAAGGAAAAGCAGCCAACAAGTGCTCAGCATATGTGGGAACTCCATCCCACATATGTTGGAAAAGCATTCCAGGTGAAGATTGTCAAGAGAATGCCAAGAGTTGTCATCAAGGCAACGGGTGGCTACTTTGGCTACTTTGAAGAATCTAAAAGATATTTTGATTTGTTTAACACTTTGTTGGTTACTACATTATTCCAAAAGTTGTATTTAATAGTTTTGATGTCTTCACTATTAGTCTACAATGTAGAAAAAAATAAAGAAAAACCCTTGAATGTGTAGGTGTGTCCACACTTTTGACTGGTACTGTATGTCTCAACTATTGTGGTGTTAGGGGGTCCTCACACACACCATAGTAGATTGATCCCCTATGTGTTGCTCATTCTCAACACACCACACACATTTTGATCTGTAGCCAAATGAATGCATGTTCAGGTGTGCTAAAGCTACTTCAACCACAAGCAGAATCATATGAATAGCCTATTTACTGTATAGGAAGCATAGGTCTACTGTCTAAATATCATTGGTATCATCATAATCTGTATCGTTTTCGTCTCATTTGTTAGGTACGCCATTCTCTCATTTTCTCAGGCAACGGAACACTGGATAAATGCCGCGTTATTCTAGCGTTTTTGTTAGTGTCTACAAATCAAGGCTGCACTGTCCAATCTGTTCTTTTCTATTGTAACCGTACCATTGAGTGGCGGAGCGAGGCTGACGCTCGTTGCAGAAAACGTCACAGATTTTTCGTTTTTTTTCCGCTTTTTTTTTTAACAAAGCGCAATCTTGCCTCACTCTGCCGCTGGACTCCATTCCAACCACTGATCCAATCACATACCGCCTACATCCCTGATTTCGCCTCATCCTATCGCCCGCTGTTCCTCGTATTTTTAATAAGAAAAAATACACATTTCCACCATGGCAAGCAACGAAGTCAAACCGACGGCGAAAGAGGATGAGAATGCTGGAAACTGGAAAGATTCCATCTTCAACCCAAGGACCGGGGAGTTTTGTGGGCGCACAGCGAAGAGCTGGGGTAAGAAAACCTGGAGTCATAGCCCACAGTCGAAAACCACATTTTTATGATTTATCATATTGCAGTCTCTTCAGTTTTGATGTGCATATCGTCACATATAGCCTAATAACGCATAGCAATATTATATAATATCCACCTATGCATTCATGGTCTCAATCATCACAATCTATTTATGTCCAGTTGGTTTTGTATGTATGTATGTATGTATGTGTGTGTGTGTGTGTGTGTGTATGTGAGAGAGAGAGACAGCTTGTCCATTTCAGCTCTGATAAGCTCAAGACCGATAAATGAGCCCAGCCCACCTGTATGAATAATAATTAGAGCCAAATACTCAGTGTATTTCCATTGAGACCACAAGTAGCTTTATAGGCTACAACTGAAATATGAGATAGAAGATGGGTCTACGTAGTGTAAGCTTTGGTAAAAAAACAAATAATTAGTATGATAAGATATAAGCAAATGATATTAATTCTTAAGATCATAAATTAAATAATTGCTCTGTTATGTAGTGTACATCAGTGTAGTGTGTGTGTGTGTGTGTGTGTGTGTGTGTGTGTGTGTGTGTGTGTGTGTGCGTGTGTGTTTGACCCAGTGTGTGCATGTGAGTGTGTGTTTGAACCAGTGTGTGTGTGTGTGTGTGTGTGTGTGTGTGTGTGTGTGTGTGTGTGTGTGTGTGTGTGTGTGTGTGTGTGTGTGTGTGTGTGTGTGTGTGTGCCTGTGAATTCCCTGGAACAGACCAGTTTATGACTATCTAACAGCCAGCTAGTATGATTATGTGATGAGATACACAAAGAACATATGGAAATAAAATGTAGATTTCTCATTTCTGGAATTTATATCCTCAATTTTAAAAGCAGTAGTCTATGGTTTCTTTGAAGATGGTGAGCCTTGCTCTATATATGGTAGCTAGCAGCAAGTATTGACCCTGTGTGCAGTGCTGTGGGATGCTCCTCTCTCACGCTGTCAGAACTCCTCCTCCCACTGCAACGGCAGCATGGCTGCCCACATTAGCATACTTGTCAAGGTCAATTGGCTTTCCCTGCCGGTGCATGATGGGAACATGTCGGAGGAGAGTGGAAGAGGGTTTTTCAGTGGCTGGATGGGGGGTGGGACTATGTAGACTAACCTGACTGTATTTATTTATCTGTTATTTACCAGGTAAGTTGACTGAGAACATGTTCTCATTTGCAGCAACCTGGGGAATAGTTACGGGGGGAGGAGGGGGATGAATGAGCCAATTGTAAACTGGGGATTATTCGGTGACCGGGATGGTTTGATGGCCAGATTGGGAATTTAGCCAGGACACCGGGGTTAACACCCCTACTTTTACGATAAGTGCCATGGGATCTTTAATGACTGCAGAGTCAGGACACCCGTTTAACGTCCCATCCAATAGACGGCACCCGACACAATGCCCTGGGATATTTTTTAGACAAGAGGAAAGAGTGCCCCCTACTGGCCCTCCAACACCACTTCCAGCAACATCTGGTCTCCCATCCAGGGACTGACCAGGACTAACCCTGCTGAGCTTCAGAACCAAGCCAGCAGTGGTATGCTGCAGGGTGATATGCAGCAGGGTGGTATGCTGCAGGGTGGTATGCTGCAGGGTGGTATTCTGCAGGGTGGTATTCTGCAGGGTGGTATTCTGCAGGGTGGTATTCTGCAGGGTGGTATTCTGCAGGGTGGTATGCTGCAGGGTGGTATGCTGCAGGGTGGTATGCTGCAGGGTGGTATGCTGCAGGGTGGTATGCTGCAGGGTGGTATTCTGCAGGGTGGTATTCTGCAGGGTGGTATTCTGCAAGGTGGTATTCTGCAGGGTGGTATGCTGCAGGGTGGTATTCTGCAGGGTGGTATGCAGCTGGCAGTGCTACTGTGTAGACTGTAGACCTAGTGTGGTGACCCACCTGACTGTGTAGACTGTAGACCCAGTGTGGTGACCCACCTGACTGTGTAGACTGTAGACCTAGTGTGGTTGCCAACCGGACTGTGTAGACTGTAGACCCAGTGTGGTGGCCAACCGGACTGTGTAGACTGTAGACCCAGTGTGGTGAACAACCTGACTGTGTAGACTGTAGTCCTAGTGTGGTGACCCACCTGACTGTGTAGACTGTAGACCTAGTGTGGTGTCCAACCGGACTGTGTAGACTGTAGACCCAGTGTGGTGACCCACCTGACTGTGTAGACTGTAGACCTAGTGTGGTGACCCACCTGACTGTGTAGACTGTAGACCTAGTGTGGTTGCCAACCGGACTGTGTAGACTGTAGACCCAGTGTGGTGACCCACCTGACTGTGTAGACTGTAGACCTAGTGTGGTGACCCACCTGACTGTGTAGACTGTAGACCTAGTGTGGTTGCCAACCGGACTGTGTAGACTGTAGACCCAGTGTGGTGACCCACCTGACTGTGTAGACTGTAGACCTAGTGTGGTTGCCAACCGGACTGTGTAGACTGTAGACCTAGTGTGGTGACCCACCTGACTGTGTAGACTGTAGACCTAGTGTGGTTGCCAACCGGACTGTGTAGACTGTAGACCTAGTGTGGTGTCCAACCTGACTGTGTAGACTGTAGACCCAGTGTGGTGACCCACCTGACTGTGTAGACTGTAGTCCTAGTGTGGTGACCCACCTGACTGTGTAGACTGTAGACCTAGTGTGGTGGCCCACCGGACTGTGTAGACTGTAGACCTAGTGTGGTTGCCAACCGGACTGTGTAGACTGTAGACCTAGTGTGGTGACCCACCTGACTGTCTGTTTGCATGGTAGGTCAAGGTGAATGTTATAGCCCACCTTGTTCAATGGAATGCTTACACCCGATATAATATTATATTGGCTAAGCAATAAACATTCATATACATGAATATACATTACAAATATAACATTTCTGCAGGGTTTGAATGATCTATTCATTACTGGGGATGAGCTGGACCGATATTTATTTGTAATGCCGCATTCACCTCATGTGAGAGTGATCGGAAGAACGACTTGTCTACTTCGGAGGAACGACTTGGAGCGTTCACGTGCTAGGAGCTCAAGAGGAACGCAAGAACCATTCTGACCATTGACAGCCGAAATCGCGGTAATTTTTGTTGCCATTTTTCAGTGGTGCCTGATGTCAAAGTTCATCATGTGGGATAGACCGGGGTCAAGAGATCATACCCCCCCGTTTCCTAGTCGTAATTACGAGTTGGAGGGGCGTTCATGTGTATTAGCCCCAGTAGGAAGGGCGTATTTCTGAGTTCCTGACGTGACGTGAACACAGCATAAAGCTTATGCGGGTTCCCAGTTCCCAGCAGCCATGGGCAGCCCTGTCATTTCATAAGGGTTCAGACTTGGATCTGTCAATCAAATTGCTCGGCTGTTGTGTCATCTTTGATTATACTGCCTATCATCATAAGAAAACAAAATGCATACCTTTGCACAACATAATGTTCAGGCTTGAAATTGTTCCTCATCTCTCCTTGCTTACTTATCCAGTACTTTACATTGAAAGCCGTCCTCATTGAAATTACTAATGTTTACTTGGATGAATGACTAAAACACATTAATAAGGATGAATGACTAAAACACATTAATTAGGATGAATGACTAAAACACATTAATTAGGATGAATGATGTAAAACACATTAATTAGGATGAATGACTAAAACACATTAATAAGGATGAATGACTAAAACACATTAATTAGGATGAATGACTAAAACACATTAATAAAAGGATGAATGACTAAAACACATTAATAAGGATGAATGACTAAAACACATTAATAAGGATGAATGACTAAAACACATTAATTAGGATGAATGACTAAAACACATTAATAAGGATGAATGACTAAAACACATTAATTAGGATGAATGATGTAAAACACATTAAGGATGAATGACTAAAACACATTAATTAGGATGAATGACTAAAACACATTAATAAGGATGAATGACTAAAACACATTAATAAGGATGAATGACTAAAACACATTAATAAGGATGAATGATGTAAAACACATTAATAAGGATGAATGACTAAAACACATTAATTAGGATGAATGACTAAAACACATTAATTAGGACGAATGACTAAAACACATTAATTAGGATGAATGATGTAAAACACATTAATAAGGATGAATGACTAAAACACATTAATAAGGATGAATGACTAAAACACATTAATTAGGATGAATGACTAAAACACATTAATTAGGATGAATGACTAAAACACATTAATAAGGATGAATGACTAAAACACATTAATAAGGATGAATGACTAAAACACATTAATTAGGATGAATGATGTAAAACACATTAATAAGGATGAATGACTAAAACACATTAATAAGGATGAATGACTAAAACACATTAATTAAGATGAATGACTAAAACACATTCATTAGGATGAATGATGTAAAACACATTAATTAGGATGAATGACTAAAACACATTAATAAGGATGAATGACTAAAACACATTAATAAGGATGAATGACTAAAATACATTAATAAGGATGAATGACTAAAACACATTAATAAGGATGAATGACTAAAACACATTAATTAGGATGAATGACTAAAACACATTAATTAGGATGAATGATGTAAAACACATTAATTAGGATGAATGACTAAAACACATTAATAAGGATGAATGACTAAAACACATTAATAAGGATGAATGACTAAAACACATTAATTAGGATGAATGACTAAAACACATTAATTAGGATGAATGACTAAAACACATTAATAAGGATGAATGACTAAAACACATTAATAAGGATGAATGACTTAAACACATTAATAAGGATGAATGACTAAAACACATTAATAAGGATGAATGACTAAAATACATTAATAAGCCAATATGCCAGAGGCAGTTCACCAAACGACCCTAGTATGATCAGATTTTTGTAGACCTAGATTTTAGCTCTGAGGGCTAACACAGTCTGGAGTCGTGCTAATCTCTTCTCTCTCTCTCTCTCTCTCCCCCACTCTCTCCCCACAGGCCTCATCCTCCTGTTCTACTTGGTGTTCTATGCGTTCCTGGCTGGGATGTTCGTCCTCACCATTTGGGTCATGCTGCTGACGCTGGACGACTATGTGCCAAAGTACCGCGACCGGGTGCCACACCCAGGTAAGTAGCACCACCGTTTAAACGATTTATTCAATCAACCAATCAATCAATCAACCAACCAATAAACCAACCAATAAATCTAATAACCAATCAGTCAATCAATCAACCAATCAGTCAGTCAGTCAATCAATCAACCAATCAGTCAGGCAAATCAACCACTCAATCAGTCAATCAACCAATCAGTCAGTCAGTCAGTCAGTCAAATCAACCAATCAATCATTACATTTATCAGATTTTGGATTATTGGGAGATTTTTAAAGTACAGGGTCATTCTGAGGGAAAACTAATATCCAAGAAGTGCAGTATTTAGTTGATTTTGAGCCCAAATTCTGTCGGTTCGGGACAGGTAGTCAACTTTTTAAAACCCGAGAAACCCGTGGATTACTATTGGTCAATATTGCCCAGTCGGCGCTATACTATACGGCTGCTGTTGAATAATGGGATTTCTGGTATGAACTGTCATGGTAATGGCCAAACTTATGAATGTGGTATGTATGGGTTATGAATGTGGTATGTATGGGTTATGAATGTGGTATGTATGGGTTATGAATGTGGTATGTATGGGTTATGAATGTGGTATGTATGGGTTATGAATGTGGTATGTATGGGTTATGAATGTGGTATGTATGGGTTATGAATGTGGTATGTATGGGTTATGAATGTGGTATGTATGGGTTATGAATGTGGTATATATGGTTATGAATGTGGTATGTATAGGTTATGAATGTCGTATGTATGGGTTATGAATGTGGTATGTATGGGTTATGAATGTGGTATGTATGGTTATGAATGTGGTATGTATGTTATGAATGTGGTATATATGGTTATTAATGTGGTATATTTGGGTTATGAATGTGTTATGAATGTGGTATATATGGGTTATGAATGTGGTATGTACAGATTATGAATGTGTTATGAATGTGGTATGTATGGGTTATGATTGTGGTATGTATGGGTTATGAATGTGGTATGTATGGTTATGAATGTGGTATGTATGGGTTATGAATGTGTTATGTATAGGTTATGAATGTGTTATGTACAGGTTATGAATGTGTTATGAATGTGGTATGTATGGTTATGTGGTATGTATAGGTTATGATTGTGGTATGTATGGATTATGAATGTGTTATGTATGGTTATGATTGTGGTATGTATGGGTTATGAATGTGTTATGTATGGTTATGATTGTGGTATGTATGGTTAGGAATGTGTTATGTATGGGTTATGAATGTGTTATGTATGGGTTATGAATGTGGTATGAAGGCTTTATGTAGGTATATTTCAAAGGAAGTGTTAATGGGTTTACCACACAACATTGGTGACCCTGATTTATGTGTTAGTGGATTTAACTATGTTTCACCATGTCGTTTTGATGACACTGAAGGAAGTTGTGATCTCATACTGTACCCTCTGTCCCTTAGGATTGGTCATTCGGCCAAAGCAATTGGACTTGCTTTTTAATAGATCACAACCTCTCCAGTTCAACACGTATGTCCAGACCTTAGAGTCTTACCTGCAACGTGAGTTTTAGTCTTTTATCTTGTCTCCTTGCAAAATCTGTGCCGCTTCTCTCTCTCTCTCTCTCGCTCTCTCTCTCTCTCTCTCGCTCTCTCTCTAACTCACCTTTATTCTCTCTCTCTCTCTCTCCCTCTCTCTCGATTTCTCGCTCTCTCGCTCTCTCGCTCTCTCGCTCTCTCTGTAACGCGCCGTCATTCTCTCTCTCTCTCTCTCTCTCTCTCTCTCTCTCTCTGTCTCTCTCGCTCTTTCTCTCGCTCTCTCTCTCTCTCTCTGTGTGTCTCTCTGTGTCTCTCTCTCTCTCTCTCTCCCGCATATGAGGATGGTTAAAACTAGCATGAAATGATACATTAACAATTACGCGTACAAAATATCAGCCTGGGGTGAGTTTCTCTTGTAGCCAATGTCTTATTCATCTCAACAACCTAGCTGCAGTCAAGGAACAAACATCAACATGTTTGACTGTCAATCTGTGCATGAACGAACAAAACGTGTCAAATGAAGCACTTTGCTGTCTGGGTTGTCGACAGAAATGAAAAGAAATCTGTCCTTATTGTCTTTTCTCAGAGTACAATGACACGGAGCAGGAGAGGAATGAGGCGTGCACTGCAGGGGTCTACTTTGAGCAAGAGGGAGAGGTGGGCGAGCAGAGGAAGGCCTGTCAGTTCAAGAGGAGCTCTCTGAGCCTCTGCTCCGGCCTGTCCGACTCCACCTTCGGTTACGCTGAGGGGAGACCATGTGTCCTCCTCAAAATGAATAGGGTACCTCCTCCTTTTCACTCTTGTATATAAATACATGGTTGTGACCCTAAAATATCTTGCCATTCCAAAGTGTGTACTTACACACTGCCATGGATTAAAGCATTGGATTGGTGTAAGTATTGGCTGGACGGAGTTTCTACCATTGTTCAAACCTTGATGGGGATTGTGCAAGTGCACATTTTGGGAAAATGGTAGAGAATTGGGACGAAGCCAAGACTCTTTCCTTGGATGCATGTAATTGAAGTCAATACAGTTGGGTCCTAATAAGGTGCACATTGGATAAGTGCAGACCACAGGTTGGCGGCACCTTAACTGGGGAGGACGGGCTTGTGGTAATGGCTGGAGCGGAATCAGTGGAATGGTACCAAATACATCAAACACATGGTTTCCATGGTTTCCATGGGTTGGATGCCATTCCATTCATTCTGTTCCGGGCCATTATTATGGGCTGTCCTCCCCTCAGCAGTCTCCTCTGGTGCCGACCCAATTAACGGTTCTAACTTAGAATATGTGGACAACTGCAAATACATAGGTGTTATGTACTTGAGTGAAGACCCAAAAGCGGTTTTAACAGAAAACAGAGTTCTTTTAATGAAAAAACAGGAATGGCATAGATCCTCTTCCGACGTTGTCAATGGAACAAAAGAACGTTAGTAGAGTGCAGGATGCACCTGCCAGGCTGACTCCGACAGGATAGGACAAGGTGGAAGCAAACGAGACGATAGCTTGCTTCTGGCATGAAAAACACAAACAAGAATCTGACACCGAAAGTAGCAGGAACAGAGAGAGAAATAGAGACCTAATCAGAGGGAAAAGAGGGAACAGGTGGGGAAAGGGTGAATGAGCTAGTTAGGGGAGATGTGGGACAGCTGGAGAAGGAGAGAAAGAGAAGGTTACCTAATAAGACCAGCAGAGAGAGACAGAGTGAAGAGAAAGGACAGGAACAGACATAATAAGACATGACAGTACCCCCCCCCACTCACCGAGCGCCTCCTGGCGCACTCGAGGAGGAAACCTGGCGGCAACGGAGGAAATCATCGATCAGCGAACGGTCCAGCACGTCCCGAGAGGGAACCCAACTCCTCTCCTCAGGACCGTACCCCTCCCAATCCACTAGGTACTGATGACCACGGCCCCGAGGACGCATGTCCAAAATCTTACGAACCCTGTAGATAGGTGCGCCCTCGACAAGGATGGGGGGGGAGGGACGAGCGGGGGCGCGAAGAACGGGCTTAACACAGGAGACATGGAAGACCGGGTGAACGCGACGAAGATAGCGCGGGAGAAGAAGTCGCACTGCGACAGGATTAATGACTTGAGAAATACGGAACGGACCAATGAACCGCGGGGTCAACTTGCGAGAAGCTGTCTTAAGGGGAAGGTTCTGAGTGGAGAGCCATACTCTCTGACCGCAACAATATCTAGGACTCTTGGTCCTACGCTTATTAGCGGCCCTCACAGTCTGCGCCCTATTACGGCAAAGTGCCGACCTGACCCCCTTCCAGGTGCGCTCGCAACGCTGGACAAAAGCCTGAGCGGAGGGGACGCAGGACTCGGCGAGCTGAGATGAGAACAGCGGAGGCTGGTACCCGAGGCTACTCTGAAAAGGAGATAGACCGGTAGCAGACGAAGGAAGCGAGTTGTGGGCGTACTCTGCCCAGGGGAGCTGTTCTGACCAAGACGCAGGGTTACGAAAAGAAAGACTGCGTAAAATGCGACCAACAGTCTGATTGGCCCGTTCGGCTTGACCGTTAGACTGGGGATGAAAGCCGGACGAGAGACTGACGGAAGCCCCAATCAAACGGCAAAACTCCCTCCAAAATTGAGACGTGAACTGCGGGCCTCTGTCTGAAACGACGTCTGACGGAAGGCCATGAATTCGGAAAACATTCTCGATAATGATCTGAGCCGTCTCCTTAGCAGAAGGGAGCTTAGCGAGAGGAATGAAATGAGCCGCCTTAGAGAATCTATCGACAACCGTAAGAATAACTGTCTTCCCCGCTGATGAAGGCAGTCCGGTGATAAAATCTAAAGCGATGTGAGACCACGGTCGAGAGGGAATGGGAAGCGGTCTGAGACGGCCGGCAGGAAGAGAGTTCCCAGATTTAGTCTGCGCGCAGACCGAACAAGCAGCGACAAATCGACGCGCGTCACGTTCCCGAGTGGGCCACCAGAAACGCTGGCGAATGGAAGCGAGCGTACCCCGAACGCCGGGGTGGCCGGCTAGCTTGGCAGAGTGGGCCCACTGAAGAACGGCCGGACGAGTAGGAACGGGAACGAACAGAAGGTTCCTAGGACAAGCTCGCGGCGACGGAGTGTGAGCGAGTGCTTGCTTTACCTGCCTCTCAATTCCCCAGACAGTCAACCCGACAACACGCCCCTCAGGGAGAATCCCCTCGGGGTCGGTGGAGACCTCAGAAGAACTGAAGAGACGAGATAAAGCATCAGGCTTGGTGTTTTTGAGCCCGGACGATAAGAAATAACAAACTCGAAACGAGCGAAAAACAGAGCCCAACGAGCCTGACGCGCATTAAGTCGTTTGGCTGAACGGATGTACTCAAGGTTCCTATGGTCAGTCCAAACGACAAAAGGAACGGTCGCCCCTCCAACCACTGTCGCCATTCGCCTAGGGCTAAGCGGATGGCGAGCAGTTCGCGATTACCAACATCATAATTACGTTCTGACGGCGATAAGCGATGAGAGAAAAACGCGCAAGGATGGACCTTGCCGTCAGAGAGGGAGCGCTGAGAAAGAATGGCTCCCACGCCCACCTCTGACGCGTCAACCTCAACAACAAACTGTCTAGAGATGTCAGGTGTAACAAGAATAGGTGCGGATGTAAAACGATTCTTGAGAAGATCAAAAGCTCCCTGGGCGGAAACGGACCACTTAAAGCACGTCTTAACAGAAGTAAGGGCTGTGAGGGGAGCTGCCACCTGACCGAAATTACGGATGAAACGACGATAGAAATTCGCGAAGCCAAGAAAGCGCTGCAGCTCGACGCGTGACTTAGGAACGGGCCAATCAATGACAGCCTGGACCTTAGCGGGATCCATCTTAATGCCCTCAGCGGAAATAACGGAACCGAGAAAAGGGACAGAGGAGGCATGAAAAGTGCACTTCTCAGCCTTCACATAAAGACAGTTCTCCAAAAGGCGCTGGAGGACGCGTCGCACGTGCTGAACATGAATCGGGAGAGACGGTGAAAAAATCAGGATATCGTCCATGTAAACGAAAACAAAAATGTTCAGCATGTCTCTCAGGACGTCGTTAACTAGTGCCTGAAAGACAGCTGGAGCGTTAACGAGGCCGAAAGGAAGAACCCGGTATTCAAAGTGCCCTAACGGAGTGTTAAACGCCGTCTTCCACTCGTCCCCCTCCCTGATGCGCACGAGATGGTAGGCGTTACGAAGGTCCAATTTGGTGAAAAACCTGGCTCCCTGCAGGATCTCGAAGGCTGAAGACATAAGAGGAAGCGGATAACGATTCTTAACTGTTATGTCATTCAGCCCTCGATAATCCACGCATGGGCGCAGGGACCCGTCCTTCTTCTGAACAAAAAAAAACCCCGCTCCGGCGGGAGAGGAGGAGGAGACTATGGTACCGGCGTCGAGCGATACAGACAAATAATCCTCGAGAGCCTTACGTTCGGGAGCTGACAGAGAGTATAATCTACCCCGGGGGAGTAGTTCCCGGAAGGAGATCAATACTACAGTCATACGACCGGTGTGGAGGGAGAGAAGTGGCCTTGGAACGACTGAACACCGTGCGCAGATCGTGATACTCCTCCGGCACCCCTGTCAAATCACCAGGCTCCTCCTGTGAAGAAGAGACAGAGGAAACAGGAGGGATAGCAGACATTAAACAGGTCACATGACAAGAAACATTCCAGGATAGGATAGTATTACTAGACCAATTAATAGAAGGGTTATGGCGCACTAGCCAGGGATGACCCAAAACAACAGGTGTAAAAGGTGAACGAAAAATTAAAAAAGAAATGGTTTCGCTATGATTACCAGAGACAGTGAGGGTTAAAGGCAGCGTCTCACGCTGAATCTTGGGGAGAGAACTACCATCTAAAGCGAACAAGGCCGTGGGATCCCTTAACTGTCTGAGAGGAATGTCATGTTCCCGAGCCCAGGTCTCGTCCATAAAACAGCCCTCCGCCCCAGAGTCTATCAAGGCACTGCAGGAAGCAGATGAACCGGGCCAGCGGAGATGGACCGGAAAGGTAGTGCAGGATCTTGAAGGAGAGACCTGAGTAGTTGCGCTCACCAGTAGCCCTCCTCTTACTGATGAGCTCTGGCTTTTACTGGGCATGAGGTGACAAAATGACCAGCGGAGCCGCAGTAGAGACAGAGGCGGTTGGTGATTCTCCGTTCCTTCTCCTTGGCCGAGATGCGGATACCCCCAGCTGCATAGGCTCAGCATCCGAGCCGGCGGAGGAGGGTGGCAGTGATGCGGCAGGTGGCAGTGATGTGGAGAGGGGGCAACGGAGAACGCGAACTCCTTTCCACGAGCTCGGCGACGAAGATCAAACCGTCGCTCTATGCGAATAGCGAGAGCTATTAAGGAGTCCAGACTGGAAGGAACCTCCCGGGAGAGGATCTCATCCTTAACCTCGGCGAGGAGACCCTCCAGAAAACGAGCGAGCAAAGCCGGCTCGTTCCAGTCACTAGAGGCAGCGAGAGTGCGAAACTCAATAGAATAATCCGTTATGGATCGATTCCCCTGACATAGGGAAGACAGGGCCCTGGAAGCCTCCTCCCCAAAAACAGAACGGTCAAAAACCCGTATCATCTCCTCCTTAAAGTCCTGATACTGGTTAATACACTCAGCCCTCGCCTCCCAGATTGCCGTGCCCCACTCACGCGCCCGTCCGGTAAGGAGAGAAATGACGTAGGCGATGCGGGCTGTGCTCCTGGAGTAAGTGTTGGGCTGGAGAGAGAACACCACATCACACTGAGTGAGGAATGAGCGGCACTCAGTGGGCTCCCCAGAGTAACACGGCGGGTTATTGATCCTGGGCTCCGGAGACTCGGAAACCCTGGAAGTGGGCGGTGGATCGAGGTGGAGTTGGTGAACCTGTCTTGTGAGGTCGGAGACTTGGACGGCCAGGGTCTCAACGGCATGTCGAGCAGCAGACAATTCCCCCTCGTGTCTGCCTAGCATCGCTCCCTGGATCTCGACGGCGGAGTGAAAAGGGTCCGGAGCCGCTGGGTCCATTCTTGGTCAGATTCTTCTGTTATGTACTTGAGTGAAGACCCAAAAGCGGTTTTAACAGAAAACAGAGTTCTTTTAATGAAAAAACAGGAATGGCATAGATCCTCTTCCGACGTTGTCAATGGAACAAAAGAACGTTAGTAGAGTGCAGGATGCACCTGCCAGGCTGACTCCGACAGGATAGGACAAGGTGGAAGCAAACGAGACGATAGCTTGCTTCTGGCATGAAAAACACAAACAAGAATCTGACACCGAAAGTAGCAGGAACAGAGAGAGAAATAGAGACCTAATCAGAGGGAAAAGAGGGAACAGGTGGGGAAAGGGTGAATGAGCTAGTTAGGGGAGATGTGGGACAGCTGGAGAAGGAGAGAAAGAGAAGGTAACCTAATAAGACCAGCAGAGAGAGACAGAGTGAAGAGAAAGGACAGGAACAGACATAATAAGACATGACAATAGGTGTCTGGCGAGACTGTAAAGTCTCCTTCCAGACTCATATTAAACATCTCCAATCCAAAATTAAATCTAGAATTGGCATCCTATTTCGCAACAAAGCCTCCTTCACTCACGCCGCCAAACATACCCTCATAAAACTGACTATCCTACCGATCCTCGACTTCAGTGATGTCAAAATAGACTCCAACACTCTACTCAGCAAACTGGTGCAGACTATCACAGTGCCATCCATTTTGTTACCAAATACCACCCACCACCGCGACCTGTATGCACTCGTCGGCTGGCCCTCGCTACATATTCATCGCCAGATCCACTGGCTCCAGGTCTTCTGTAAATCGATGCTAGATTAAACTCCGCCTTATCTCAGCTCACTGGTCACGATAACAACACCCACCTGTAGAACGTGCTCCAGCAGGTATATCTCACTGGTCACCCCCAAAGCCAACACCTCATTTGGCCGCCTTTCCTTCCAGTTCTCTGCTGCCAATGACTAGAACGAATTGCAAAAATCGCTGAAGCTGGAGACTTATATTTCCCTCTCTATTTTTAAACATCAACTATCTGAGCAGCTAACCGATCGCTGCATCTGTACATAGTCCATCTGTAAATAGCCCACCCAATCTACCTACCTCATCCCCATATTGTTTTTATTTACATTTCTGCTCTTTTGCACACCAGTATCACTACTTGCACATCACCATCTCCTCATCTATCACTCCAGTGTTAATTTGCTAAATTGCAAATACTTTGCTACTATGGCCTATTTATTGCCTACCTCCTCATGCCATTTGCACACACTGTATATAGACTTTCTTTTTTTCTATTGTGTTATTGATTGTACGCTTCTTTACTCCATGTGTAACTCTGTGTGGTTGTCTGTGTCACACTGCTTTGCTTTATCTTGGCCAGGTCGCAGTTGTAAATGACAACTTGTTCTCAACTAGCCTACCCGGTTAAATAAAGGTGTAATAAAAATAAAAATAATAAAACAATTCAAGGCAGTGCTGTGTAGTTCACCAGTCCCAATTCAAATACATTTTCCAGTGGACACATTCACAAGAGCCCCGAGCTATTGTACGTATCAGTAGGTGTCATGAATCAGTAGGTGACATGAATCAGTAGGTGACATGAATCAGTAGGTGACATGAATCAGTAGGTGACATGAATCAGTAGGTGACATGAATCAGTAGGTGACATGAATCAGTAGGTGACATGAATTAGTAGGTGACATGAATCAGTAGGTGACATGAATCAGTAGGTGACATGAATCAGTAGGTGACATGAATCAATAGGTGACATGAATCAGTAGGTGACATTAGCCCATAGTGGATTTCTTTCATTCTCCTCAATCTAGTTATTTTTATTTGCTTCTCTTTGTTGTCATTCTCTATTAGTGTGTTTTACAGTCTTATCCTTGTCTGTGTTTCTATATTATTGGATTACTCAGAGTAGACCACATAATAATGGTTTTAATGTGTCTATTGTCTTATTTCGGCTCTCTGATTGGTTGATTGGTTAATTCGTTTTCCATTCACAGATCATTGGGCTGAAGCCGCGTGGAGATCCCTATGTCAACTGCACGGCAAAGGTAAATGTCATCAGGATTTCAGTATGTGTGTTTTTGAAGAACAATCTGGTTACATTTATAGCATTTTACGTTATTTATTGTTTATGTTATTTGTGTGTACCTTTTTCCTGATTTCGTTGGATGTTTGTTTTTCTGCTTCCAGTCGAAGCTTTAGGGTAAGCTTAGCGATGTGTAAATTTCTCATTTTATTTTCCAAGCTATTACAACGTGGAAAGGATTTACAGGGTTGTTTTGTAATCCCAGTCTCTTTTCCATATTGTGGTCCTGTGTGACGCAGTATACAGGTGTTATAATAGGAACCTTATAGAACCTTTCAACGGCTACACTGATTATTTGCATTGTGCCCCCCCCCAACCCCTCTTTTACGCTGCTGCTACTCTCTGTTTACCATATATGCATAGTCTTTAGAACTATACATTCATGTACATACTACCTC
This sequence comes from Oncorhynchus masou masou, assembly GCF_036934945.1. Lineage (NCBI taxonomy): Eukaryota > Metazoa > Chordata > Actinopteri > Salmoniformes > Salmonidae > Oncorhynchus > Oncorhynchus masou. The sequence continues at coordinate 8,688,736 of NC_088228.1, forward strand.
CATTGGCCCGACCAACTAGTGCCCCCACACATTGGCTAACTGGCTATCTGCATTGTGTCCCTCCGCCCACCACCCGCCGACCCCTCTTTTACGCTACTGCTACTCTCTGTTCAACATATATGCATAGTCACTTTAACCATATCTACATGTACATACTACCTCAATTAGCCTGACTAACCGGTGTCTGTATATAGCCTCGCTACTGTATATAGCCTCGCTACTGTATACAGCCTCTCTACTGTATATAGCCCCTCTACTGTATATAGCCTCGCTACTGTATATAGCCTCTCTACTGTATATAGGCCCTCTACTGTATATAGCCTCTCTACTGTATATAGCCCCTCTACTGTATATAGCCTCGCTACTGTATATAGCCTCTCTACTGTATATAGCCTCTCTACTGTATATAGCCCCTCTACTGTATATAGCCCCTCTACTGTATATAGCCCCTCTACTGTATATAGCCCTTCTACTGTATATAGCCTCTCTACTGTATATAGCCCCTCTACTGTATATAGCCTCGCTACTGTATATAGCCTCTCTACTGTATATAGCCTCTCTACTGTATATAGCTACTGTATATACCCTCTCTACTGTATATAGCCTCTCTACTGTATATCGCCTCTCTACTGTATATAGCCTCTCTACTGTATATAGCCTCTCTACTGTATTTAGCCTCACTACTGTATATAGCCTCTCTACTGTATATAGCCTCGCTGCTCTTTTTTTCACTGCCTTTTTACTGTTGCTTTTATTTCTTTACTTACCTATTGTTCACCTAATACTTTTTTTGCACTGTTGGTTAGAGCCTGTACGAAAACATTTCACTGTACAACACCTGTTGTATTCGGTGCACGAGACAAATTAACTTTGATTGATTTGTTATAATCAAACTGTATAGAACGTTCCAGTGTTATAATCAAACTGTATAGAACGTTCCAGTGTTATAATCAAACCTTTTAGAATGTTCCAGTGTTATAATCAAACCGTCTAGAATGTTCCAGTGTTATAATCAAACCGTTTAGAATGTTCCAGTGTTATAATCAAACCTTTTAGAATGTTCCAGTGTTATAATCAAACCGTTTAGAATGTTCCAGTGTTATAATCAAACCTTTTAGAATGTTCCAGTGTTATAATCAAACCGTTTAGAATGTTCCAGTGTTATAATCAAACCTTTTAGAATGTTCCAGTGTTATAATCAAACCGTTTAGAATGTTCCAGTGTTATAATCAAACCTTTTAGAATATTCCAGTGTTATAATCAAACCTTTTAGAATGTTCCAGTGTTATAATCAAACCGTTTAGAATGTTCCAGTGTTATAATCAAACCTTTTAGAATGTTCCAGTGTTATAATCAAACCGTTTAGAATGTTCCAGTGTTATAATCAAACCTTTTAGAATGTTCCAGTGTTATAATCAAACCGTTTAGAATGTTCCAGTGTTATAATCAAACCTTTTAGAATGTTCCAGTGTTATAATCAAACCGTTTAGAATGTTCCAGTGTTATAATCAAACCTTTTAGAATATTCCAGTGTTATAATCAAACCTTTTAGAATGTTCCAGTGTTATAATCAAACCGTTTAGAATGTTCCAGTGTTATAATCAAACCTTTTAGAATGTTCCAGTGTTATAATCAAACCTTTTAGAATGTTCCAGTGTTATAATCAAACCTTTTAGAATGTTCCAGTGTTATAATCAAACCTTTTAGAATGTTCCAGTGTTATAATCAAACCGTTTAGAATGTTCCAGTGTTATAATCAAACCTTTTAGAATGTTCCAGTGTTATAATCAAACCGTCTAGAATGTTCCAGTGTTATAATCAAACCTTTTAGAATGTTCCAGTGTTATAATCAAACCTTTTAGAATGTTCCAGTGTTATAATCAAACCTTTTAGAATGTTCCAGTGTTATAATTAAACCTTTTAGAATGTGTCAGTGTTATAATCAAACCTTTTAGAATGTTCCAGTGTTATAATCAAATCTTTTAGAATGTTCCAGTGTTATAATCAAACCTTTTAGAATGTTCCAGTGTTATAATCAAACCTTTTAGAATGTTCCAGTGTTATAATCAAACCGTTTAGAATGTTCCAGTGTTATAATCAAACCTTTTAGAATGTTCCAGTGTTATAATCAAACCTTTTAGAATGTTCCAGTGTTAATATTATAAGACCTGGCCATTGAGTGTGATCTCTCACAGACCCCAGAAAGAGAAGCTGTTGCTTAATGTAACAGCTAATGGCGTTACAGTACAGTGTATGCAGCACAAGGAATATTTCTGATTCTTAAATAATGTATTATTCTTACATACTCATATGGACTTGTGAAGATCTGAAAAGATTGGATAGGTGTGAGCAATATGGGAAAATTTGCCACATAGTAGAGGGTGTAGCTTGTAGCTATTACCATAATACCTACTATGTATACCTATCAGAGGAGGCCGTCTTCCTAAAGCTCCTCCCACCAGTGGAGCTATTACCATAATACCTACTATGTAAGAGGAGGCCGTCTTCCTAAAGCTCCTCCCACCAGCCCCCCCTCTGATAGCTATCCAACCCTTTCAGATGAAGTCCTTAGCCGAACAGTCTGTTTGGATAGGATAGACATATTCTTGCTTTTGACCATTATACTTCCTCTTCCTCCTTTTCCCCTTCAGAGGGACAACCCCATACAGATGCAGTACTTCCCAAGTGAGGGACGCTTCGATAAAATGTATTTCCCTTACTACGGCAACAAACTTCATGTAAGTTTGGGTCAAAGGTCAATATTTGCTTGATGGGAAAGTATTATTGTACAATGATGCAAGAATTTGGAATACTGTTGGATGGACGTGTGAGATATTCAACCGTCCATGTTGGTGAGATATTCAACAGTCCATGTTGGTGAGATATTCAACAGTCCATGTTGGTGAGATATTCAACCTTCCATGTTAGTGAGATATTCAACCTTCCATGTTAGTGAGATATTCAACAGACCATGTTGGTGAGATATTCAACAGTCCATGTTGGTGAGATATTCAACCTTCCATGTTGGTGAGATATTCAACAGTCCATGTTGGTGAGATATTCAACAGTCCATGTTGATGAGATATTCAACAGTCCATGTTGGTGAGATATTCAACAGTCCATGTTGGTGAGATATTCAACAGTCCATGTTGGTGAGATATTTAACAGTCCATGTTGGTGAGATATTCAACAGTCCATGTTGGTGAGATATTCAACTGTCCATGTTGGTGAGATATTCAACAGTCCATGTTGGTGAGATATTCAACTGTCCATGTTGGTGAGATATTCAACAGTCCATGTTGTTGAGATATTCAACAGTCCATGTTAGCATGTTGGTGAGATATTCAACAGTCCATGTTGGTGAGATATTCAACAGTCCATGTTGGTGAGATATTCAACAGTCCATTTTGGTGAGATATTCAACAGTCCATGTTGGTGAGATATTCAACAGTCCATGTTGGTGAGATATTCAACAGTCCATTTTGGTGAGATATTCAACAGTCCATGTTGGTGAGATATTCAACAGTCCATGTTGATGAGATATTCAACAGTCCATGTTGGTGAGATATTCAACAGTCCATGTTGGTGAGATATTCAGCAGTCCATGTTGGTGAGATATTCAACAGTCCATGTTGGTGAGATATTCAGCAGTCCATGTTGGTGAGATATTCAACAGTCCATGTTGGTGAGATATTCAGCAGTCCATGTTGGTGAGATATTCAACAGTCCATGTTGGTGAGATATTCAACAGTCCATGTTGGTGAGATATTCAACAGTCCATGTTGGTGAGATATTCAACAGTCCATGTTGATGAGATATTCAACAGTCCATGTTGGTGAGATATTCAACAGTCCATGTTGGTGAGATATTCAACAGTCCATGTTGGTGAGATATTTAACAGTCCATGTTGGTGAGATATTCAACAGTCCATGTTGGTGAGATATTCAACTGTCCATGTTGGTGAGATATTCAACAGTCCATGTTGGTGAGATATTCAACTGTCCATGTTGGTGAGATATTCAACAGTCCATGTTGTTGAGATATTCAACAGTCCATGTTAGCATGTTGGTGAGATATTCAACAGTCCATGTTGGTGAGATATTCAACAGTCCATGTTGGTGAGATATTCAACAGTCCATTTTGGTGAGATATTCAACAGTCCATGTTGGTGAGATATTCAACAGTCCATGTTGGTGAGATATTCAACAGTCCATTTTGGTGAGATATTCAACAGTCCATGTTGGTGAGATATTCAACAGTCCATGTTGATGAGATATTCAACAGTCCATGTTGGTGAGATATTCAACAGTCCATGTTGGTGAGATATTCAGCAGTCCATGTTGGTGAGATATTCAACAGTCCATGTTGGTGAGATATTCAGCAGTCCATGTTGGTGAGATATTCAACAGTCCATGTTGGTGAGATATTCAACAGTCCATGTTGGTGAGATATTCAGCAGTCCATGTTGGCGAGATATTCAACAGTCCATGTTGATGAGATATTCAACAGTCCATGTTGGTGAGATATTCAACAGTCCATGTTGGTGAGATATTCAACAGTCCATGTTGGTGAGATATTTAACAGTCCATGTTGGTGAGATATTCAACCTTCCATATTGGTGAGATATTCAACAGTCCATGTTGGTGAGATATTCAACAGTCCATGTTGATGAGATATTCAACAGTCCATGTTGATGAGATATTCAACCTTCCATGTTGATGAGATATTCAACAGTCCATGTTGGTGAGATATTCAGCAGTCCATGTTGGTGAGATATTCAACAGTCCATGTTGATGAGATATTCAACAGTCCATGTTGATGAGATATTCAACCTTCCATGTTGGTGAGATATTCAACAGTCCATGTTGATGAGATATTCAACAGTCCATGTTGATGAGATATTCAACCTTCCATGTTGGTGAGATATTCAACAGTCCATGTTGGTGAGATATTCAGCAGTCCATGTTGGTGAGATATTCAACAGTCCATGTTGGTGAGATATTCAACAGTCCATGTTGGTGAGATATTCAACTGTCCATGTTGGTGAGATATTCAACAGTCCATGTTGGTGAGATATTCAACAGTCCATGTTGGTGAGATATTCAACAGTCCATGTTGGTGAGATATTCAACTGTCCATGTTGGTGAGATATTCAACAGTCCATGTTGATGAGATATTCAACAGTCCATGTTGGTGAGATATTCAACAGTCCATGTTGATGAGATATTCAACCTTCCATGTTGGTGAGATATTCAACAGTCCATGTTGATGAGATATTCAACGGTCCATGTTGGTGAGATATTCAACAGTCCATGTTGATGAGATATTCAACAGTCCATGTTGGTGAGATATTCAACCTTCCATGTTGATGAGATATTCAACAGTCCATGTTGGTGAGATATTCAACAGTCCATGTTGGTGAGATATTCAACCTTCCATGTTGGTGAGATATTCAACAGTCCATGTTGGTGAGATATTCAACAGTCCATGTTGGTGAGATATTCAACCTTCCATGTTGGTGAGATATTCAACAGTCCATGTTGGTGAGATATTCAACAGTCCATGTTGGTGAGATATTCAACCTTCCATGTTGGTGAGATATTCAACAGTCCATGTTGATGAGATATTCAACCTTCCATGTTGGTGAGATATTCAACAGTCCATGTTGGTGAGATATTCAACAGTCCATGTTGGTGAGATATTCAACAGTCCATGTTGATGAGATATTCAACAGTCCATGTTGATGAGATATTCAACAGTCCATGTTGATGAGATATTCAACCTTCCATGTTGGTGAGATATTCAACAGTCCATGTTGGTGAGATATTCAACAGTCCATGTTGGTGAGATATTCAACAGTCCATGTTGGTGAGATATTCAACAGTCCATGTTGCATGTCTTTTTTTTGCTTCCACTCCTTTGTACTTCTTTTCTTTCCTACCCTATTCCACTCCCTATTTTTCTCTCTCTCCCTTCTCCTTTCTCTCTCTCTTTCTACTCCCTCCCACCTCTCTTCTTCTCACCCTTTACTCTCTATCTACAGGAGAGGTATGTGCAGCCGGTGGTTGCTGTTAAACTGTTGCTGAACAAGGAGGACTACAACACGGAGCTGACCATTGAATGCCGGATTGAGGGATCCGACCTGCGCAACAACGACGACCGAGACAAGTTCCTGGGCCGTGTCACCTTCCGAATCACAGTCAAAGAGTAGTAGGGAGTAGTGAGGAGGAGGCTAGTGTGGAGAAATGTGGTTCTTACTCCTCCCGGAAGATTCCTGGTAGATTAAGATGGGCCTAATTCCAAACCAATCCCTCCACCCTCACTCCAGATACTAGGCGAGGGACATTCAAATCTGGTCTTTTTCACATCACCTTGGTAGTTCATTGATTGGCCAGATAATCTACTCACCTGTTGTTACAGGTCAGTCTCTAGCTAGGCAGGATGGTGAAGGATTAAAACCAGCAGTTCTGTGAACCCTGAATCCCAGATTTGAATACCTTTCTCTTGGGCTCTTGTTGACTCCATCTTGTATTTCTGATAGGGTTGGATATGTGTAAGCATAGCAAGAGTGCTAGATGAAGCAATTATCATATCATAGCTGATGCCAATCCATTCCTTTCAGATCTACAGTGCATCACACCCAAAAAGGGCCTAGACTAGTGCCTACAAATGTAGGATCTTAATTTGACCAGTCTTTCATTGCTGAGAATTTAGCAGGAAATATGAACAAAGGTTTCTAAAGTTTGTCATTTCCACTTTGAAATTTCTGATTTGATTTGCCCTAACGAAAAACGTATCCAGTCATACAAAAATTCCATTCATTATAATCCACATAATAAATTACATTTCCTGTTGCTGCAGGATTATCTCCCTGCTATAGCAAACTGGCTCAAATTAAGATCCTACATCTGTGATGGTAGGGGGTGACAGATCGGTGTGCAATTGGATCAAAAGGATAGGCTAGTGATGTCATCAATTTTTAACTTATCTCCTGGAAAAAGCGTTAATCGTGCCAAATTTAATGGAACATCTTGTTCCCTTGTTTACTTCTATGTTTACTCTAGTACAGGCCTGGGTAACTCCGAATCCTCGGGGGCCTGATTGGTGGTCACAACTAACACCTCTGACTCCAATAATCAACTAATCATGATCTTCAGTTAAAAATGCAATGAGTTTAAATCAGCTGAGTTTTCTAGGGGAAAAGTGTAACACCTATCAGGCCCCCGAGGACTGGAGTTGTCCACTCCTGTTTAAGATGGCGCATATCTTTGTCTTCTCTTTCATTATGTCATTCCAGCAAGAGTCTTTTCATGACTCACCGACCTAACGGCCATCAGACCCTTCTACTAGTCGGCTTTTGTTGTCTGACCCAGTGCTCTAAGTGTTGATCTAGGCTCAGATCTTATTGTCTATTCAGATGGTCTAGATTGGAGCTTAGATGTGGTAAACTGAACCTAGATCAGGGCTTAGTGCCAAGGGTTGGATCAACTGTTAGGAGTTAGCCTCAATCAGTATTTAACCATCAGTCATCCATGTTTTAAGTTGACCCTCTCATCTGAAAACAGAACAAATAGTTATTCCTCAACATCACATCACATAGATAGAGTCAACCCCAGTGAAACACTGTCAAACCCAGATGCCCTCTACAATTACATGTAATTTAGAATCCTTTTCGTCTTGGGACCACAATTTGATATTATAATATTATAATAGGGAACTGTAGATAGGTGTGTGTGTGTGTGTGGTGTGGTCTGACCACAACCCAGTGATCTGTCTGTCGTGCTGCATGTCTGTGTGTTTGTTTACTCTACCCCTGACCTCACCACTGTAACAGCCAATGTGGATGAGGTGAGTTATCCTCCCTCCCATGCGTGCATACACATACACACACACACACACACACACACACACACACACACACACACACACACACACACACACACACACACACACACACACACACACACACACACACACACACACACACACACACACACACACACACACACACATATGCGATTGGAGACCTACGAGGAAGCGCTGTGTAAATGCAATTCATTGTATCTATGTACTGCATATGCCTATCTTTGGGTGGAAAGCGTGTCTGTTTGTCTCTCTCTCAGTCTACCCCTCCCTCTGTCTTTCTCAATGTATATATTTAATGGATTCACACAGTATTTTTTTCTGTCACAGAACACAATGTCTGAGCACTGTAAAGAAGAAACTATATAAACAAAGATTTACAGGACATGATCATATTCAAAGCGATGTATAAAATGGAATCCTGAAGAAACAACTTGTTATCATCTGCATGATGCCGCAACAAATGTGGATTAAAAGGTGATTTTGGAGGAGAAGAAAAAAATTTAACCTGTGGTTTTATGTCTTGTGTCTTATCTCTTATGTGTCGTTATGTAATGATTGTCAAGGTTACACGGAACCCAAACTGGCTGCGAGCGCATAATGAGCACAAGTAGCTTGTGGTATTCTACCTTTGCCACAAGAGGGCAGCAGCATTAAGGCAGAGAGATCCGTTGAATGAAGGGTCATTCATGGCTTGCTTTAAAGACGTGTTCCAGCAATTCATTCACTTTTCCTGTTGAAAAGCGATATCCCAAGTAACAATACGGTAAAGTACATACGCACACTAAAAGGCAGCAGCTATTGGGGATCCGTAATAAACACAAATACTAAAGGGTAAAAAAAACGATACATTTTTAGCAAAAATGTTTTTCAGAAACAACTGCAAACTTCAAGGAGTTGTCAGATGTGATGTCATCAGCCTCCTCATTGCTTGAGGAACAATAGAAAACAAAAGAGGATACCTGGGATACCTATTGAGATGTGCCTTTTGTTAATAAGTACATCAGGTGTTCAATGAGGTGAAAAGGAGACTGGAGTATTTTATTAAAAATAAAAAAAAATAATTTAACCTTTATTCATCTATTTTATCAGTTAAGAACTAATTTTTACAATGACGGCCTACCATTGGATTGGTGCTATCCAGTAGTGATATTTATCATAGTGGTAACCTAATTGTTTGCACTCAAGCAATACTTGTGTTTAAGCACCCATTTTCATGAGTAGTAGATAATAGGCATCATCTTTAATTAAAGGAGCTTGATTGTGCAAATTAGGTGATGACATCATTTAGTGACTTCTAGCGACTTTTAGGACAGCCAATATCTACTTTCCGTACTGAGGAGTTGGCAACACTGCACCAGCTTATCACTCTCACTAGAGGAACTGTCACTATTCTGGAGGGGAGGAAGAAGAGGAAGAGCAAGGCCACTGTCATTGCCGGGCAATAAGGTCTCTGTCGGACACGAAGGCTGCTGGTGCCGGCTGCTGCGCCAGTAGACCTACTAGCTTCCACCTGCTAGTGCCAGCTGCTGCGTCAGTAGTCCTACTAGCTTCCACCTGCTAGTGCCAGCTGCCTCGTCAGTAGTCCTACTAGCTTCCACCTGCTAGTGCCAGCTGCCTCATCAGTAGTCCTACTAGCTTCCACCTGCTAGTGCCAGCTGCCTCGTCAGTAGTCCTACTAGCTTCCACCTGCTAGTGCCAGCTGCCTCATCAGTAGTCCTACTAGCTTCCACCTGCGATAAGAGTTCCATCAGTCAAGGACAAGTTGGTAGCTTTGCTGATCTATGGAAATTTGGCACGAGCTTGATCACGCTGTGTTTTTTTTCTGCACCACTTGGTCTTGCCTTTTGTTTATCCATCTTGAACTCACTCACTACCCATCCGAGGCTGACCCAATTCACATAACTCGTTTTAACTTGATAGCCAATTAGGTGAAGAGGCAGAGGTGGGCTGCCGCCAACACCGCTGAGAAATAGGCTAATTAGACACATGTACTCTCTGTCTACCAATGTAGATTGGACAACACAAACACGTTGCTTGCTACATGTGGAAATTAAAAAGGAGGGTTACTGTCAAAATTATTTAAAAACATACATAACATTTAGACATAGGTGTTAGATGACAGGCACATGGGCCCCCAGAGCTCGTGGGCCTCCCGCCTTGCTGGGGCTGCAGGGTGTCAGCTGTGCCAATGACTCCGACTCCTTTAATCACAGAGACTATTGTTACTTTGTGCCTCAACATTTTTTTATTAGCCTTTTACCAGATCCTAATATATATTTTCCTTAACTGTTAATATTATTTTATGAATTTGGCAGCCTATGCTACAAAATATAATATTATGCCCATATCAATTAATTGATTTAAGTCATAGTCTCAAGAACAACTAACTACATGATTTAATGAAAATCAACAAATAGACACATTGTTTCATATTCTTTAATAAAATAATAAAATAGTCATAAACAGAAACAGGCAATAGGCTACAGCTCGCTTCCCAGTTTCCCCACCAAATAGGCTACAAGGAGACTTGATGCATCTTGACTATGTTGAATCCGCGGAGGTCTGTACGCAGCATAATACCTTCCACACAAAGTTTTGTTTTTGACAAAAAGAGACGTAAGTATTTTCTCAGACAGAATTGCTACCTAATGCTAACGACCACGTAGTGGATTGTTTTGTTGAAGAACCCCTTTCATTGCCCACATCAGATTCAAGATTTTGGTAAAAAGCCACATCGATCATGTAATGGATGAAGGTCTGCTTATTTAAACTGTGCAACACAACGAGAAGGTGAGAAGAAAGAAGGATTGTCGAAAGCAGCTTATCGAAACAACTGCAGTTTTGGGTTTTGTACTGTAAGTGTTGGCCTTAGGGGGCACAATGAGAAGGAAAGTTTAACTATCAAGGCCAACTACAAGGAGCTTGCAGAGCTACCTGGTCTCAGAGCATTTCGGACTATTCTGTACATACATTTAGCATGGTATGTTGTGTTTTGTATGGTTTGTATTCATTTGTGGATGTCCATCATCAATTTCGTATGATATGTTTTGAATTTGAAAAGTGTACAATATGTTATGAATTCGCTAAACGTACAATATTTTATGAATTTGCAAAATGTATGATATGTTAAAAATTCAATTTTTTTGTTGCTAATGTTAGCTAGGTGGCTAGGAGACTAATGCTAACATTAGATAGCTAGCTAACTGAAAAGACGAGCGACCCAGGGATGTGTGTGTTCTTTAAGGACTTTTAACAGAATGTGACTGGCTGAATGGGTGTTGTACAGTGGGGCAAAAAAGTATTTAGTCAGCCACCAATTGTGCAAGTTCTCCCACTTAAAAAGATGAGAGAGGCCTGTAATTTTCATCATAGGTACACTTCAACTATGACAGACAAAATGAGAAGAAAAAAAATCCAGGAAATCACATTGTAGGATTTTTAATGAATTTATTTGCAAATTATGGTGGAAAATAAGTATATAGCCGGCCCACTAGAATGGAATGGTCTACCATATCAAAAGCTTTGGCCAAGTCAATAAAAATAGCAGCACAACATTGCTTAGAATCAAGGGCAATGTTGACATCATTGAGGACATTTAAGGTTGCAGTGACATATCCATAACCTGAGCGGAAACCAGATTGCATACCAGAGAGAATACTATACACATCAAGAAAGCCAGTCAATTGATTATTGACAAGTTTCCAACACTTTTGATAAACAGGGCAAAATAGAAATAGGCCTATAACAGTTAGGATCAGCCTGATCTCCCCCTTTAAATAAAGGATGAACCGTGGCTGCCTTACAAGCAATGGGAACCTCTCCAGAGAGGAGAGACAAGTTAAAAAGGTTGGAGACAGGTTTGGCGATGATAGGGCAGCAACCTTAAATAAGAAAGGGTCTAAACCATCTGACCCAGATGCTTTTTTGGGGTCAAGTTTTAGGAGCTCCTTTAGCACCTCGGACTCAGTGACCGCCTGCAGGAAGAAAGCGTTGGGGATAGTTGCGTTAGAAGAGGGGGAGATGAGGAAATATTGGATGGGCAGGGAGACATGGCTGAGTCAAATAGGATTCCTGACTTAATGAAGTGGTGATTAAAGAGCTCATCCATGTGCTTCTTGTTAGTAACAACCACGTAATCACCATTAAGGGACATGGGCAGCTGTGAGGAGGAGGGTTTATTCTCCAGCTCTTTAACCGTTTTCCAGAACGTCTTGGGGTTAGACCCACAGTATCTAACTTTGGCCTTCCGTATAGCCTGAGTGCACATGTTTCTCATTTGCCTGAGCTAGAGTCAGTCAGCTTGAGTATACGCGTGCCGAGCATTTCGCCAAATGCAATTCTTGAGTTGGAGTAACTCTGCAAGATCACAGTCGAACCAGGGGCTGAACCTGTTTTTAATTCTCATTTTCTTTATGGGGTCGTGTTTGTTAACAATACCACTGAAATATCAAAAAGAAGGTCCAAGAATCTTCAACAGAACTGATTCTATACCATTTTACAGAGGCCAGTTCATGAAGGAAGACTTGGTCATTAAAGTTTTTAGCAAGTGTCTATGACAAATCAGGACAGGTCGTTTCACTGAGCAGCCATTACTAACACAGGCTGTAAAACAGTGATCACAAAGGTCATTACAGGAAACACCAGACTGATACCTATCAGGATCATTTGTGAGGATAACATCAAGAAGAGGAGACTTTTCTGGGTGTTTGGAGTCACACCTTGTGGAATTGGTAATAATCTGAGAAAGATTTAGGGAGTCCCATTGCTTTAGGACTTGGTTAGGTGGTTTAAGCTTGCCAGGAGAGAGCTTAGGGCAGGTAGGGTACAGGCCGGTGCTGATGGAGGACGATAACACCCAGCAACAGTCAACAAAGAGCTATTTGAAAGTTTAATGCTTAACACCAGCAAATCTAATTGTTTGGGGACAGACTTGCTGGAGACAACCGAGCACCAAAGGTGATCCTTGGTAAAGATTGTCACTCCCCCACCTTTGGAAGATCTGTCTTGCCGAAAAAGGTTATAACCAGAAAGTTTAACATCAGTATTCAAAACATTCTTCCTTAACCACGTCTCAGTAATGACCAACACATCTGAATTGGAGCTGTGAACCCACACTTTCAATTGATCCATTTTAGGTAATAAGCTTCTAGTGCAGAAAACTCAGGCTTTTACGAGAGCAGAAAACAGTGAAGCAGATATCAGAGCACAAGTCAGAATTGGGGCTAGCAACAGTAGATGGACCAGGGTGTACATGCACATTTCCAGATATCATCAGCAGTAATACAATCAGGGCACGGCAGAGGACAGGGAGAGCTCTGCAGTGCTGATTTATGACGTCTGAAAGTGCATCAGATGCCTACAAGAGAGTCAGAGACCCGAGTGTGGGAACAAACATAGTCTGTCCCACAGTTGGGTAAAGAAAGTTTGTAGTCAATGAAGCATACTGGAGTCATGAGGCAAATAGAAAAATGTACAAATTTTAAAAATATACATGTAACAACTTGGGGATAGCCATTGTAAGTTCAGAGTCACTGGCCTAACAGTGCGTTTGTGCTGGAGGCGAGTGATACCTCAGGAGAGAGGAGGAGTGTGGTGGGGGTACCTGTACCAGACAGGGGGAGACAGGCCAGGGCAGACGGTGAACAGAGAAGGGGGAGTGTGGTGGGGGTACCTGTACCAGACAGGGGGAGTCAGGCCAGGGCAGACGGTGAACAGAGAAGTGGGAGTGTGGTGGGGGTACCTGTACCAGACAGGGGGAGACAGGCCAGGGCAGACGGTGAACAGAGAGGGGTGAGTGTGGTGGGGGTACCTGTACCAGACAGGGGGAGACAGGCCAGGGCAGACGGTGAACAGAGAGGGGGAGTGTGGTGGGGGTACCTGTACCAGACAGGGGGAGACAGGCCAGGGCAGACGGTGAACAGAGAGGGGGTGAGTGTGGTGGGGGTACCTGTACCAGACAGGGGGAGACAGGCCAGGGCAGACGGTGAACAGAGAAGGGGGAGTGTGGTGGGGGTACCTGTACCAGACAGGGGGAGACAGGCCAGGGCAGACGGTGAACAGAGAGGGGGTGAGTGTGGTGGGGGTACCTGTACCAGACAGGGGGAGACAGGCCAGGGCAGACGGTGAACAGAGAAGGGGGAGTGTGGTGGGGGTACCTGTACCAGACAGGGGGAGACAGGCCAGGGCAGACAGTGAACAGAGAAGGGGGGAGTGTGGTGGGGGTACCTGTACCAGACAGGGGGAGACAGGCCAGGGCAGACAGTGAACAGATCCCCAGGTGGACTCCAAGCAGCAGTGCAGCAGACAATGGGAGTAGATGTCTCACCCACTGGGGAGAATACTTTATTTCTGGAGGCAGATTTCTTGTAGAAAATGGCAGGAGGGGCTTCAAAGACTCCTGCCACTTGTTGGGCCCAAAGGCCTCGACACCTCTCACTTCACACCTCAGTGTTAATTGAAGTTGCATCTGGTCTGTCCTAGCAAGCCTGGCAGCCATCCCTTTGTTCTCAATTTCAGCCTGAAGACATACCCAAATCTAACTGCCTGTAGCTCAGCCCCAGAGGCAAGGATATGCATATTCTTGGTATCATTTGAATGGAAACATTCTGAAGTTTGTGGAAATGTTAATTGAATGTAGGAGAATATAACACAGTAGATCTGGTGAAAGAAAAGAGAAAGAAAGAGCATACGTTTTCTGTTTTTTATTGTTGTAGTATCATCTTTCACATGTACTAGAATAGCCACATAGTCAGATAGGATGCTGGAGATAATTGTGATGGATAACACAAGAGGGCAACTGTAGGTGTGCAAAGTGTCAGACTGAGAACTTCAGGAATGGGTGAGCTACAAAACATTTAGCATGAAGTCCCCCAGGTGTCCCACACAGGTTGCCCAAATGTACCCAAGTGGCCGAATTGGTGAAATGACCTATAACTATATACAACATATCAAAAAGCAATTCTAACACACACACACCAAAACAAACGTTAAAAAAATATTAGAAAAAAAAACAGTACACCCCATGGAAGTCCTCGTCATAATATTTTGCCCAGAGCAGTCTCTTTCTGATGTAAAGCAGATGCAAACTGAACAAGTGGTGCATTTCATGCGACACAGAACACACCGACGCCTCCATGCTGTGCCCTTTTGGCCCTGAGGCCAGTCATACCTGCAGTAATGAACTGTGGCATATGAACACCACTGGGGGGGGGCACAGGTAGAGCGGGCAGCTTGGCACCGGGGGCTCCCAGTCGGAGTCGCTATCACTGTGAAAGAAAACATAAAAAAAATATTTGTATTGTATGAGCCTTTTATCATCACATAAAATAAACAGATACAGTGCCTTGCGAAAGTATTCTGCCCCCTTGAACTTTGCGACCTTTTGCCACATTTCAGGCTTCAAACATAAAGATATAAAACTGTATTTTTTTGTGAAGACTCAACAACAAGTGGGACACAATCATGAAGTGGAACGACATTTATTGGATATTTCAAACTTTTTTAACAAATCAAAAACTGGAAAATTGGGCGTGCAAAATTATTATATTATATTATTATATATATATATATATATATATATATATATATATATATATATATATATATATATATATACACACACCCAAACAAATCAACACACACACACAAACAAACTACACATTTCATTGCAAAAAATGTATTTTTATATATAATATATATATATATTTTTATATTTCATATAAAGGCATTAGCACTTACCCGTCCAGAAGTATGTGCTGTCCTTGCAGAAACAGCTCCTCAGTTCGTTTGAATCAAAACACTCCAAGATTCCCCCCCAAAAAAATCTGTCTCACTTTCACTTTAGACTTTGACTTCGCTTTACATGATTTATTTGCCATGATATCTTCAATGAAATCGTTGAAACTACAACTTTCCGAAATACAGCTGCCCGTAAAAAGCCTTACAGCAACTCCTCTGCACGTGAAAACAAGGAATTGTGGTCCAACCCCAAACCATTACATACTGGCGTTTACCTCAGCTCATTGGCTATCTACCCAGCTAGATTTCAAGAAGATCAGTGGTCATTGGGCAGAAATATAGTCAATCAATGAAGCTTCGCTAAAATTATTGGTGCGTAAGGTAGTAATTTCTCGTTGTCTTCAAATCAGCTCAGTTCGGTCAATACTCCCTGCAAAAAAAACTATGAAGTTTGGCTGTGTTGCAAACATCCAGAGGAATGCACTGAAACCCACCATGACTAGATAAACAATTGTTTACAGGGGGGAATCACGCCGAATGCTCCGTAAAACATTGATAGAGATGGAATTCAGGGCACAACCGGTTTACAAAATGTTTCGATTTAGGCTATAAAAATTGATTTTATCAAAGAATACGGCACTTCATTTGATCAATGGGACACGCAGGAAGAGAAATTAGAGCAAGATATCAGAATGTAAGTCATAATTTTACCTTCAGATGTAAATGTGTAAAAACTGTCATGGCGGAAAATGTTTCTGTTCTTGATTGCTCTTCTCAAACAAAAGCATGGGATTTGTTCTCTGTAATAGCTATTTTAAATTGGAAAACGTAGTTTGTTTACCAAGATTCTAATCTTTTGAAGGGTGTAAGACACTTGCATTTTCAAGAATGTTTAATGTTACGAAGTTGTATTTTTAGTTGTCACTCTGAAATTTCCCCTGATGTTGGTCCCTGTACGGGGATTGCAGCCATAACTTAACTCAGTATTCAGTCTCCATGAAGTAAAATATAATTGTAATATACTTAATTTTTTTTCATTTTTCTTTTCTTCTTGGCTTTCAAAATAGCATCAGACCAAACACTACTCACTCAGTCCCAGGTTTCGATGGTGTCCTCAGGTCTCTGCTGTTTGTTTACTAGAGCACCCTCCGTTAGAGCACCCTCTGTGATTTTAATCCTTGATTAGACTAACTCATTCTTAGCTCTTCTGTCTAACTGTGTTGTATTATTGTTTTTTGACATCACAGTCAAATCCTGTCCTGCCCTCAGTGGAAGGGTTGAGGTATTGTCCAACACCATCCATCCATGATGAGCCTGTCCTGCACTGAAGCCTCTGAACACCTCAACCCCTGTCCTGCGCTCATGCCTCTGAACACCTCGTGCCTCATACCTGCGCTTGTGCCTCATACCTTCTTCCAATCACTGTTATGATCCCTTCGCAACACTATGTAAGTGGCCCTTTCATTCCCTTTACCCATAAAATTGAACTATAAATGTCTTTATGCTTTAGGGTAGAGCTGTCCACTCACAGCCCCTGTCATCCTGTATATTGGTTGACAATTGCAGATTTTTTCATTGATAAACACCTACATTGGAACACAGTGGCTGTACAGTAACATGCTATACAGGAAGTCTGGGCTCAGGTTCTCCACTTTACAGTGCTGTATGGGTTTTGACTGACAGCTGTTAGAAACTTGAACATCCCTCCCGCTAATTGGGCTAATTTTGCACATTTGTTGTTGTCAGTTTACTGCTGTAAATCGAAATGAGTCGATGTGTTCTGAGAGATTAGACCTTGAGGATTATAATAAATACCCATTTGATGTCATACAAGCAAACCAGACACCCATGAGTCCAAATGTGCACTTCACATTTCCATGTCATAAAACTCAGGTGATGTCATTTACAGTGTCAATGTTTATGATCGTTATGCTTTTTGATCCACAGTTACAAGGGTGAGATGCGTTATACCCTGGGTTGTTCTGAACACAATGAGCCCATGTTTGTCATATTGTGAAGAAAATTTGCTGGGAGAATGCACTCGAAAGCACTCATGACTCCATTCTATGCGCATCACAATTACAATCTGTTTGTCTGAAGTATGTGTATGTGTGGGGTACAGAGATGAGGTAGTCATTCAAAAATCATGTTAAACACTATTATAGCACACAGAGTCCATGCCACATATTATGTGACTTGTTTTTACCCCTGAACTTATTTTGGCTTGCCATAACAAATGGCTAGAATACTTATTGACTCAAGACATTTCAGCTTTTTAATTAAAAAATATATATTTGTAAAGAATTTCGACAAACGGAATTCCACTTTGGCATTATAAGGTATTGATACTGGTCAGTGGCACAAAATCTCAATTTAAGCCATTTTAAATTCAGGCAGTAACATAAAATGTGGAAAAAGTCATAAGGGTGTGAATACTTTCTGAAACCACTGTAGGCTAATTTCCATGAGTGAAAGAGGTTAAAGTAATTTGTTTTGTCGTCCCGTGGGTCTCCTATCCACCCTCCTCAATTTTTCAAGTCACCAGCTTTCACTGATGGAAGATAATATCATGATCAGAAAAGCAAAAAATAATTTCTGATCAATCAGGAAAATCCCTGCAACTGGCTATGCTATGTTTAACTGTAGCATCCAACAGGTTGTGGCAGCGTTTTTAGGGTGCGCTGCCCTTCACCACCATTAGCTGTCAACACCTGAGTCCCACCCTTTAACAGATAATCTCTCTGCTTTTTAGCTCTAGTAACTTCGTCTAGCTTCGTCACTACCTTAACGACCCTTAAACCATGCCCTTGGAACATCGTCTCTGCATCAAGAGAGAGCCAAACGTCAGGGATGTCCCCTCCGCCCATTCTGTTTCACTCCAAAACTGATTTGTAAACTAAAAACACACTGTTTTCTCTTTATACATCTCTTGCTCTGCCTCCAACTCTCTTTCATCCTGTGTTTATTCCTGTCCAGTAGACTATTGAACTTTTCACCAAAACAAACATTCCTAATGATCTATAAGGTTTGAGCTCTATTTTCCCTACACATTGTTTTTCAGTAGCTACACCATTTTTTAAGGAACAATAGTGTATATATCCTCCTGAGGCTCCCCTTTAGGTCCTTGGAGATTAGAGGTTGATTTCAGTACTCTGAGGGTAAGGCCGATTATCTTCTTATCAGCTAAGAGTAGCACACTGAAATCTGCCCTGGGCAGCACAGTCTGCTTGTGATCTCTACCTAATGGGATTACTGCGGTCAATTTTTGTAGGTTTCACTCAGGACTGCCGCGGTGCTTTCCACGGGAGTTAACATGTACCCTGGAGTACGGGCTACAGTGGGGTGTGCTGAACGCGTCATACTCGTATTCGTAATTGTATTCGTTTTATCACAGTTGATTCTCATAGTCAGATTTACTGGTTATCGGAAAAACTGAGATTGTTTACAATTCATAACCAATCATAATGCTACAAATATGTAAAAGTGCTAATTAAACCAATCACACACCAGGCACAGGCCAGGCACATAACCAATACCTTTTTTGCACAAACTTTCCCTCAGAACTGTGCTGTCGCCTTCTGTCAGCTAAGTATCGGCATTGGCTAGCAAGCAAGCTAGCAAGAACAACAACAGTAAAACGCGGCTGAATTTAAGCTTTCTTTAACAAAACAAAAAAAAGAATGATGAAAATGATCAACCACAACCAGAAGAAGATTATGTTGAGGACACTGTCGGAGATGCTGCTTCTACCGATCCACATAACTTAAGCCAGAAGCACATTAAGTGCATCGGGGCAGGTGCGGGAGGGACATCACTAGGTCTACCACCAGGCAGCCGTATTTGACAGGCAACAGGTGGCAGCCCAAGCCGGTCTACAGCATAGCCGTGGTAAGTAGGGGTGCTGAGGGTGCTGCAGCAGCCCCTGACAAATGGAAGTAAACTAAAAAGTATGTAAAAAAAAGGCCTTTATTACTCCTGTATGAGCGGAGAAGAACACTCATCAACAAAGCAGAGAAAAAATATCCTCAGCACCCCCCCTCCCCCTCAACAAAAATGATCTGCAGCACCTACCCTAAAACCCTAGCCCTAAACACAAGTAGAAATATTAGCAACATCAAATAAACATAGTAGTCATTGTGAAAGGAGACTAAACATGTATTTCAGTATCCAAGTATCAGTTCACAGTCAGCATGTTGCCTGGTTACAACAACAATATTATTGCATATTTGAGTATTGTTATTATTACTACTATTACCTGTTAGCTGATTGCAGTAATGGATAACAGTTTATAGTTTGCAGTTGCACAACAAAGCTCATGTTTTATTCACCTATGTAAATATGTTTGCAGTCACACTTTTGAACACAATTATTAAACATTGTTTTTATTCTAATTTATTGTCCACTGATGTGTTCTACATCATCAAGGTAACAACTGGTGATTAAGAATGATAGGATAGTCATTTGCAGTACAAATTTATTATAATAATAATTCTGGTGCTCCTACATTTTGCCTGGTGCTCCTTACTTTCTGAAATTAGGAGCACCAGTGCTACCAATAAAAATAGGTCATTTAGAGCCCTGCCTATACCTCAGGTGTGCAATCCAATGGTTGCAGCGGGCTCAACCTGCCCGTTTCTTTTCAGACAGCTGAACAGAGCTAATTGAGTTATTTAGAACACACATGGCTTTGCACCGTCTGACTGACATGAGAGTCACTGGCATCTGGAAAGGCCTTTTTTTATGATCACGGTAATTATCATAATCCTATTCGGGAAATTCTCTATCCGTTACTATACTCGTTGTATTCAAATACACAGTACACCCCTAGTTCTGAGGTCGATAGACACTGTGCAAGGGGAGAACAAGGGTATCTTTCCATGTCCATGAAGCGTATCGCTTAACATGCTGACCACACCACTCGTATTACGTGGGCTCCCGCTCGCGTTGTAAAATAAATGTACACATACATGTTATTCCATCATTTCATCCAAACTGTTTGCTCATGTCAACGAGAGTCTGCGTAGCCAGGCACTAAAGTAGAACTTGGTTCTATTTTTCACGCTTGACGCACTGCAAGTCCTGCCTCTCCCATCTCATTGGTTATTTAGAAGCATTTACCCACGTGGATGATTGAAAGATGAACTGAGGTCCACACTCCAGTCCAGTTGGTGGTGGTAATGCACCTTAAAGTTGGTTGCCAACCGCCATATAAGGTCAACAGAAGAAGAAGAAGACTAAAGGAGAAGAGATTACTGGAAACTAACTAGGTTTCCCCTTTTATCTGGGGCGTACGTGGTCTAGACAGCATCTACAGCATCTGTTTGATTCCTAATGCAGCAACTTGAGCGGAATTAATGAAAAGTGCCTTTCACAAGAACACACACACACAGGAACACACACACACACAGGAACACACACACACACAGGAACACACACATACAGGAACACACACATACAGGAACACACACACACACACACACACACACACACACACACACACACACACACACACACACACACACACACACACACACACACACACACACACACACACACACACACACACACACAGGAACACACACACATACAGGAACACACACACATACAGGAACACACACACACACACACACACACACACACACACACACACACACACACACACACACACACAGTACAATAGTCAATTGCCATCAGAGTTAGTAAGAAAAAACGAAAGCTTTAAAAGACATATTTTTATTCAAATAATTCAAGATTCAAGCCCCTGATAAATGACTGACATAGAGTAGCATATGTAATGTTTTCCTCTCAAATTATATTTACAAGTATGTTTATGATATTGATATTCATAGTATAATATAATAACGTTAGTCCATTTAAAGTTATATAATAATAATATATTAATGTTATTATTATTATATGAAATAAGTCATAACTCTGAGGCAACAAACAAGGGAACTGTGATTTTCTTTGTTAAAAGTTTTGAAAGCTAGCAAGCTAACTAGATTCTAACTTTAGATTTGTACATGTATCTCGAACTTCAGACAAATCACATGAATGAAAGCATTGGGGGAGGGACAAATAGATATTCCTGGTACAGGAACACATTGTTGGCCAAGCCCAACTCCTCTCAATGTTCAATCTTCGAATATAGAATCCCACTGGATTTTCTCTACATTCCATTCCTCTCTCCTGAGAAACCAGGGCATAAAACCTTCACAGCCCAATGAGAGTTGAGCATTCATCAAGTCCTGACTAGCACCTAATCTGTGGATTTCTCCCCATGTCAATGCATAGATATACATATTTATATTCATATACAACATTGTTTTGAAATAAAACTAGATGCTAGCTTGGAAATTTAGTGATCGACTAAAGGTTAGTCATTATAGGTAAGTAAAATCTCTGCCACATTTCGTTTTGAAATAACTTCTGATGTAGAAATATTATTTATTCGCTTCTGTTCGCTTCCAGGTGGAATTTCTAAAAAGGTGAAATGTGTCCAAACAGACATTGATCTCTTGAAATATTTGACAAAAAAAACAACACCTCTGCCTTTAGAGAGACAAAATTAATCTTGGTGTGGGGGACGGGGGGACGGGACAGGGACGGGACAGGGGGGACGGTTAAATAAAATGTGGCCTCTATCAAAAATTAATGGAACACAATCAAGAATGAGATCCCAACCATATTCCCAAACTAGTAAATTCAGCATACCGTGCTCCATTGTGGCCAATGCCTAGGTTTCAGGCCTAGGGCTAGCACTGTAGTCTACATACACACATCTTTCTGATGCAGGCTGTATGTAAACAGAGGCCTGTGTTTATCCATTAATCGTTTAAAAAAAATGTTTTATCCACAATATGAATTTGTTATATTTTAATCTTACGACCCCTGTTGGCCAGGAGGGCACTAATACATCATGAGAAACATCTGGGAGTAGCTGCAATCTGAAGAGACTACCAATACCAATCTTGGTAAAGCCACCTTTACTCTCCTATGTGTTTGGAAGCTCAGGGAACTTTCAACCCATATTACTAAAATCAATGGTAATCGGCCAGGTCCAGTGAAGGATACCTCATCTCTCTCCTGTGGTTCTCCGATGCATTTTGTTCAATTATTTCTGTGTGTAATGTTTTACAAGACTTTTACAGAACATGAGCGAATCAGTTGATGTATTGGTGCCATGTTTCGGTGTATATATGTGTCAGGTTTGACTGTTCACAGCAATGTGCACGTGCCAGACTTCCCCTCCCCATCATCACCCCCAGCACACTCTTTCCTGTTGGGGTCGTTCAGCTCGTCAAACAGCTTCGTATCGATCATCTCCTGTTGCCACGGAATGGCCACGGCTCCCGTGCCAATCTCCTTGAAGAACTTTTCATCGTTGGCGTCGAACACAATGCCCTTAATCTCGGAGAACTCAGCGATGTCGCCAGTGTCCTTGGCATAGACCACGTTGGGCTTGGGTACCCAAGGGGGGTCGATCAAACCAGCCTCAAGACGAGGAAAGTTGATGGACTTGAACCACTCGTGCTTACGGGGGTCCTCACCTCCTCCCCTGTGGAGGAAAGTTTGTTGACACATCCGTGTGAGCATCATACTGACAGGTGAAGGCTAACTAGCTAACTAGCTAACTAGGCTAACGTCACAGATAACTCAGCAAGAAATACAGTTGAACAAACAAACTTAAATACTGTCTACTGAAAGATTAATTCAACCAGTTGTTTGCAGAGTACATCGGATACTTTTGATACTGCCTTGATCAATTGTAATGTAGGTAGTGGAGGTAGTGTAATTGAAAATGAATGCTATTATGCTATGCTATGCTATGGTAAGCTACCTGACTTGATAGGGCTGTTTCCCTATAAATGACAACATCAGTAGGGAATAGATCATTGCTCTTTTGCGTATATTAATGGTAGCCTGGACAGACTGATTCTCTTACTTGCAGCCCAGGCGTTCATCAATATTCTTCTTGAGGAACTCCTGGATGATGGTTTTGGTGGGCGCGTCAAAGTTCTTGTGCTCCCATGGGGGTTCCTCTTTGCAGATGCGACGTTGTACCTCCTCCTTCTCCACCTTCTGCTTCCCGGATTCGGGACCCTTGAACGGGGTGTAGGCAGCCACCATCTCGTAGATGCTGCAGCCCAGCGCCCACCAGTCCACCGATGTCCTGTAGGGAACTTCGTTCAGGATCTCAGGGGCCATGTATGCTCCGGTTCCAGCCTGGGACGGTGTAGGGGAGGCAGGAGGAGAGATTCAGGAAGAATTGAAGCAAGATGGAGACAATTAGAGGACAACTCATCATCATGCGGTATGTTTCAAACATCAGCTCATTTGAGTAACATGGTTTTAGAAGTGATTTTAACCATCCTTACAGTTCCTTCTCTACTGTATCAGTTTCCTGTTTCTCAAAAGTCAACATTTCTCTTGACCGATAATCAAGCATGCTGATGCCAGTTATAATGGGTTATCAGAAAGCTGAGGATGGAACAGCCTGAGTGATATTCTACTTGCCAAGGGTCTGTACCATGAGATACGATTAGACAAAAAAATACTGGTTTAGTGTTAGTTTGGTACATTTTCTACTAGCCTGGTCTAAGACGTACTAGCCTCGGGCTAGCGAAGATGAGATAAGGTGAGACCTAGTGAGGATGAGACCAGGAACATAGGTTTATGGGAATGAGGTAAGGTAAGGTCTTAGGAATGACTAGAAAGGGACAGAGAGAGAGGGAAAGGGAGAAGATGGTTTACATTAAAACCGGACATGGCTATGAACACAGCCATGTGCTGTTTTATATAAGCCCTCTATTTCCTGTCCCTCTCTCTCTGTCCCTCTCTAGTCCTTCCTGTGCTCCTTCCTGACTTCAGCCATAGCGTGGGACAAGTAGCTTAATGCTAATGCTAATCTCTCTCTCTCTCTCCTGTCAAGAGTCATGTGCACATCCAGAGTGACGTACCTCTCCTTCTGCTTACATAAAGGATGTCCATCCATGGACTCTAGTGAGCGACCACATGCACCATATACTGTAAGACACACACACACACACACTGGAACACACACACGCACACACACTGGAACACACACACACACTGGAACACACACACACACACACACACACTGGAACACACACACTGGAACACACACACACACAAACACACACATCTATATGTATAATCATGCACAAGTATAGCATTACAAATGTGCTTAGCAATACGTCCTGGAGAGCCCTGTGGTCGTGTATTCTAGAGGACACTACCACAGCACTGCACATCGGACCTATAGCATGAATGCAAGAGCATCAAGCTTCTATTTAAGCAATAAGGCCCGAGGGGGTGTGGTATATGGCCAATATACCACGGCTAAGGGCTGTTGTTCTTATGCACGACTCAAAACGGAGTCCCTGGTACCAGGTGTCTATTAGCTTTTATCCTGCATGAGCTAAAGCAGGACTGCTTGCCAGGTTTCTCCTTGTACACAAAAATGGACATACCACTCCCATCTTTCAGTTAACTTTTGACCCGCGCTTAATTGCTAACCACATTGAAAACACCTTTCCAAAAGAGGACAGCGATGGACTACTTACTCCCTGTGACTGGTCAAATCAAAGCTCTCCAAACACATGATTGGTCCAGCCATTGGCCAAACAGCTGGGGCAAACTTTGGCCTCTAATTCCTCAACCTTTTTTGTAGATCTAAGGCCTCACTAAATACACTGCATAGTCAAGAAATTGTAAGTAGACCATCAAAATGATCTAGTTCATTAATACACAGAAACTGTGCCTAAGGTTAACCTGGTTTTGCTAGTCTGATCAGGGGACTGATTTGTGTAATGCCTGCTAAGTAAGAGGCTTAAAAGGGCAAAGCCAGCCAAGCCTATGGGGGGTTAGTCAAGGCTCCCCGGTCTGCCGAGGAGGACCAGAGAAGAGCTCTGGATAATGAGCTTACTGGGCTTCTACAGAGCCTGCATCTTAGTCTTCATTGACTCGTAGAGATGCCCCAATCTGTAAAACTCTGTGACAAATCATTTGACTGAAAAGCTAATGGTTTACTGGTTCACAGGATTGATAAACATACACACAGCATCTACACACAGCAGAAGTCTTCCTAAGGTGCATTTTTCATCAAGTATCAGTCACCCAGGTAACAACACAATTTGCACAATTAACACAATTAGCCTTGTCCTCCCTGAATGAAATGGTTGGCTTAACCAAGGGAGATGCTTCTAAACTATCAATTTCTCTGGTTTGTTGACTTGCAAACTCCTGTCCTGTGTCTTTGATTGGTCAGATTGGTTTTGATGACCTCATTGTTTTGGTATCCTGGTTGTGCAAACAGACACCCCACGTAGAGACCTTGTAATATACCATTCTATAGTCTCAAGAGGCTACATAAATCTTGCCTATCTTTATATTGCACAAAGGTGCTGTACCCTTGAGTTTACTCAGTATCCAAGGAGTTTAGGGGCTGGACATAATAATCCCTTTTTCACTGAAGAGATCAGGAGGACACCCCTGACACACCAAATCCAACCCCCAATTCTACCTACAATGCCCCCAAAATGGTCTGTCCTATAGTTGTCTGGGATTTAGTTGTCTTGTCTATTGTTATGCCAGTCACTGATAGTCTCTCAATTAGCATATGTCAGCAAAACATTTTTAGATTGGTGAATTAGTCTAGACAGCTATCTTGTAGTAATCATGGTCAAATTACCATCTGGGGGAGGGGCACCCATTGATTTTGTTTGTCACTCTCAGAGTTATTAGTAGAATTGCAGGAAATTAGCTGTAAAACTGCAAATGTTTCTCTCTGGGACATGGCAAAATGAGTAGAAATGCATGAAATGTGTTATAAAATTGGTTAAACTTCTCTATGCCCCATGGCAAAATGAGTAGAAATGCATGAAATGTGTTATAAAATTGGTAAAACTTCCCTATGCCTCATGGCAAAATGTGTAGAATTACATGATTTGTTTTATTCTCTCCTCTGTCAAGAGGGGGGGGGGCTAAAATGTTTTGCTCGCAAGGTGAGGAGGGCCCCCCCAAAAAATGTAACTTAGGGCACCCAAAAGGCTAGGGCCGGCTCTGACTGCATGTGTAGGTGCTGATGTGGGTACACAGACCTACAAGCCCCTCATGATGAGTTCAGATTTTTCGTGGTCCCCACACCAATCAAAGTTGCCCATCTCTGGTGTAGATCAATGATTTATATATACACTAGATGACTTAGAGGGGCACTGTTTTGAAGACACTGTGTCTCCATCTTGCGCAGCCCCGGGTTATATAATGGAGGCAGAGACTCCTCTTGGACAGATACTGAACGATCCACGATCCTCCAGATTTACAGCAAAAGCTTCAGTGACAGAGAGAGGGTCCAGAGAATATATATATATATATATATATATATATATATATATATATATATATATATATATATATATATATATATATATATATATATATATATGAGACTCTGAGGTCAAACGTCATCAACCCTAACCCTAGCCCCATCATCTAATAGGCAGGGATAGGACAATACCATGTCATAAACTCATCCACTCCCTCCCATGTTAAGTTACTCCTCATTTTTTTAGTGAGACATAGCACGTCGCTTCTGATCTCATATAAAACCCTTCAGCCTGGCTTTTGACCTAAAGCTGTTGCTGACACATCATTGTCAATTCACCAGAAAATGCATTAGAAGCCACAGGCACTTTTAATCATCCAAATTGTCACACTATGATGAAAAGGTAAATTCTGGAAGCTTGCTATCAGATCGCAACCATAACGGAACCTTATTGCCTTCATTGTCATGACATCATCATCATTTCTTCATACTCATTCTCCACCACATCGACTTTTGATAATTTCCCATAGCTACAAGTTTTTGAAAATCCAACTTCAACAGGCTTACCTTCTGGGAGATGGTCTTTCCAGCAGGTAGCTCCACGGCCAGACCCAGATCAGAGAGTCGGCACTGGCCAAAGCTGTCCAGCAGCACGTTCTCGGGCTTCATGTCACGATATATGATATCCATTTCATGCAGATGAAGAATGCCTGTGCAGATCTGCGCTGTGTAGTAGATGATGCGTGGCATCTCGATACCCTTGGTCTTCTCACTGACGTAATAGATGTGGTACCTGAGGTCACCGCCGTTCATCAGGGTCATGACAAGGCACAGGTGGGTCTTGGTGTCATAGGCGTAGGCCAGGTTGACAAGAAACAGGCTGTTGACCTTTTCCAGGATCTGCTTCTCCAGCAGGGCCATCTTCTCACCATGTTTCTTCTTCAGGCGCTTCTTGCACAGCTTCTTGCAGGCGTACATCTGGCCTGTGTTCTTCACCTGTACGGCACATACCTGGACAGAGGGAGACCGTGGGTTAGAAGGACTCTTGAATACCTCAGCAGTACCCTAAGGGCTGGATAAATGGCACCTTGTGACACTCAGATTTGATACTGACACATGACGCTTGAACAGGGAGACATTTGGAGTTTCCATTGAGAATTCTCTCATCTTGTAGAACAACTTGATAATGATACAAGCTTGAAAGTATGCATACTAGTAGTAGCGAGTGATGAAACTGATTCTGTACTTTAGGAATTAAGAACCGTGGGTCATCTCTTGTGGAGGATTAACGAGAGATTAGCTCTTTGCAAGTTAACTGAGGTGTACTTTGTACTGATAGACGCTGCATCAGTGAAACTATGGGAACGACTATATGGGATTAGTAATTGATTCTGTACATAATTCTTTATTTTGTGAATTGTCCTGTTGCCACATGTGTTTTACATTCATTAAAGAGATAAAATTGCAGATACATATTACTGACACGTAGTCATTTTGGCAGTGTTGCAAAGACATGATGCTGCTGTATTGGTTTCTGCATGCTTACCTCTCCGAAACCTCCCTTACCCAGAGTCCTGAACTCATAAAATGTTTTATCACTGATGGGCTGCTTCTCGTACTCCTTCCACTGCAGGAATTTGTCAAAGAAGGGGCTAGTTTGGTAGTCTGTGAAGGGCTTGTCTTTCAGAAACTCCCGTGTGGCTTCCTTCACCTTGACATTCATCACTTCGTCAAAGTCATTGTCCGTCACTGCCTTACACTTGTCGGCCACCTCCCCAGTGAGGTAGGTCAGAAAGTTATTGGAGTCGGCCTTGCAAAACTTTTTCATCATGTTCGCCCTCTGCTTATCCTTGTCAGCACCTTCCGCCAGATCCCAGTCATTCAGCTCGTCCAGGTACTCAGCGGCATTGATGTACTCTGGGGTAGCAGTCAGGAACTGCCGGAAGAACTTCTTGCCGATTGGCTGCCTCTCACAGAGCGACTCAAAGTTCTTATCAATGGTAGTCCGGATGGTGGCACACTGCTCGGCCAGGGGCAGTGACAAACTCCGACGACGCTTCTTCATCTCCTTGTCGTCGCCACCCTGGGCTTTCAGGTAGGCCGTGTTGGCCACCAGGTTATCCAATCCCCCCATGTCACACATCTTGGTGGCTTTGTCTGGTCTATCCCCCCTATGTGACTGGGTTCTTCAGCAGTTCCTTAGGATCCCTTGCTCTGTGCAGTGTGTTTTCTGAGTATGCGTGTCTGTGTGAGTGTGCAACTCGCTCCAAAGACTGGACGCGAATGAACGGCAACAACACACGTACCTGCAGACCTAAGACACACCCAGTAATTACTCCTTTAGAATTAAATACCTGGGAGGGATTTTGGCTTAAGGATCTTTGTGTTGTCTATTCGCAGATGCTGTTCACGGAAAGGGAACTGTAAGAAGGTTCTCTCTTAAGAGGCTTTATGGCTCGCTATATTTGGCCCGGTGTCGACCTGTGACTATTGGAGAAGCATTGGGTTCTGTTGACTAAACACTTAGGTTGAGATGATGAGGAGAGAAGAGGATCTGTCTGCATATACTCATACAACACATGTACTCACTCAAACATACCCTCATACATTTTGTTTTCATTATTACATACCCCAAATTATTGAAAACAATTAAATCTACAATTCCCATCTACTATGAAGTCCTAGAGATCTCTGAAACACTCAGATTAGCCAGTATAGATTTTATTGGATTATGGGGCAGAGCCGTAAATTGGCAGATAACTTGTTGATATATAACAATTCAAATGTATTTATAAAGCCCTTCTTACATCAGCTGATATATCAAAGTGCTGTACAGAAACCCAGCCTAAAACCCCAAACAGCAAGCAATGCAGGTGTAGAAGAACCTGGGAAGAAACCTAGAGAGGAACCAGGCAATGAGGGGTGGCCAGTCCTCTTCTGGCTGTGCCGGGTCAAGCTTTATCCCATGTCTGAATGGTTTCTGAACATTTGATGAACAAGTTTTTTTTTCATAATTCAGATATAACTGGTTCATGCATTATGCTACATGCTCCTGAATGTTTGTAAATGTAAGACAGCGACTAGAGGTTGGAGGTTAATGGAGCAAAGGCTGGACAAGTGGTCAATTTGCCTTACATCGGCTCTCGAGTGGCGCAGCGGTCTAAGGCACTGCATCTCAGTGCAAGAGGTGTCACTGCCATCCCTGGTTTGAATCCAGGCTGCATCAAAACTATGGCACTTTTATACCAAGTCCTATACTGTTTTCTAATGATAATCATGAACGTTGAGTTGATGAAGGAGATCCTTCCCAGTGGTTTCCCATAGAGCGCACAGTTGGCCCAGCGTTGTCCGGGTTTGGCCGGGGTAGGCTGTCCTGGGGCACTGTGGGGGGGGGTCTGTTTGTGAACAGAGACCCAGGAACAGCTTGCTTAGGGGGCTCTTCTCCAGGCTAATTTCTCTGTAGGTGCTGGCTTTGTTATGGAAGGTTTGGGAATCACTTCCTTTAAGGTGGTTGTAGAATTTAACGTCTCTTTTCTGGATTTTGATAATTAGCGGGTATCTGCCTAATTCTGCTCTGCATGCATTATTTGATGTTTTTACATTGTACACAGGGGATATTTTTGCAGAAGTCTGCATGCAGTCTCAATAACCTAATTTTGGCCAAAATGACCTGGAGGGAATACTGCTACGAAAGGATATAGCTTTCCAAGCTATACGGAGGGTGCTCTAGCAAACAAACAGCAGAGACCTGAGGACACCATCCAACCTGGGACTGAGTGAGTATTGTTTGGTCTGATGCTCTTTTGAAAGCCAAGAAGAAAAAGAAAAGTGAAAAAATATTTTTTTTTACTTTATGGGGTACTGATTACTGAGTTAAGGCTGCCAGGCTTGATAGGACAGACCAGATACAACACACCTATTCCCGTTGCATGCTGCTTGGAGATCTGTTCACTGTCTGCCCTATCTGGTACAGGTACACCCACTACACTCCCCCCTCTCTCCCAAGCTTTCACTTGCCTCCAGCACACACACTGTTTTTTATTTGACCTTTATTTTACTGGGAAAGTCAGTTAATAAGAACAAATTCTTATTTACAATGACAGCCTAGGAACATTGGGTTTAACTGCCTTGTTCAGGGGGAGAATGACAGATTTTTACCTTGTCAGTTTGTGGATCCGATCTAGCAATCTTTCTGTTACTGGCCCAACGCTCTAACCCCTAGGCTACCTGCCACCCCCCACTAGGCTACCTGCCGCCCTGGCAAGTGACTCTGAACTTACAATGGCTAGCCCCAAGAAGATAGTTATATATTTAATTTTTTTCTTGTGCATTTTGCTACTTGCCTCATGACTCCTGCTTGCATTGTTGAATATGAACTTTCTTGTTTACCCAACCGTGGGACAGACTATGTTTGTTCCCAGACTCGGGACTCTGACTCTCTATTGGTTACAGACTTTTGGCCTCCCATCCTATTCTTACCACCTCACGCCGGCTTTGTAGGTCATGTGGTTTGATGAGAAGAATGCCCCTCTCCCCACAGGTGGGATTACTACCTCTGAGGTAGTCTGAGGTAGTCACCTCCTACAAGTACTTGGGAGTATGGCCTTCCCTCAGCACATATTAAAGCTGCAGGCTAAAGTTAAATCTAGATTTGGTTTCTTCTATCATAATCGCTCCTCTTTCACCCCAGCTGCCAAACTAACCCTGATTCAGATGACCATCCTACCCATGCTAGATTAGGGAGACATAATTTATAGATCAGAAGGGTAAGGGTGCTCTCGAGCGGCTAGATGTTCTTTACCATTCGGCCATCAGATTTATCAACAATGCTCCTTATAGGACACATCACTGCACTCTATTCTCCTCTGTAAACTGGTCAACTCTGTTTACCCATCGCAATACCCACTGGTTGATGCTTATTTATAAAACCCTCTTAGGCCTCACTCCCCCCTATCTGAGATATCTACTGCAGCCCTCATCCTCCACATACAACACCCGTTCTGCCAGTCACATTCTGTTAAAGGTCCCCAAAGCACACACATCCCTGGGTCGCTGTCTTTTCAGTTCGCTGCAGCTAGAGACTGGAACGAGCTGCAACAAACACTCAAACTGGACAGTTTTATCTCAATCTCTTCATTCCCAGACTCCATCATGGACACTCATACCAACAGTTGTGGCTGCTTTGCGTGATGTATTGTTGTCTCTACCTTCTTGCCCTTTGTGCTGTTGACTGTGCCCAATAGCGTTTGTACCACGTTTTGTGTGTTGTACCATGCTGTGTGTTGTACCATGCTGTGTGTTGTACCATGCTGTGTGTTTTACCATGCTGTGTGTTGTACCATGCTGTGTTGTCATGTGTTGCTGCCTTGCTATGTTGTTGTCTTAGGTCTCTCTTTATGTAGTGTTGTGTTGTCTCTCTTGTCGTGATGTGTGTTTTGTCCTATATTTATGTTATTATATTTATTTATTATCCCAGGCCCCCGTCCCTCCAGGAGGCCTTTTGCTTTTTGGTAGCCCCTCATTGTAAACAAGAATTTGTTCTTAACTGACTTGCCTAGTTAAATAAAGGTTCATTAAAATCAAATTCATTAAAATCAAATAAATAAATACAAATGTTGGTGTTTGTCCCATTTTGTGAATTGGTTGGTGAGCGGACCCCAGACCTCACAACCATAAAAGGCAATGGGTTCTGTAACTGATTCAAGTATTTTTTGCCAGATCCTAATTGGTATGTCAAATTTTATGTTCCTTTTGATGGCATAGAAGGTCCATCTTTCCTTCTCTGTCAGATCGTTCACAGCTTTCTGGAAGTTACCTGTAGTGCTGATGTTTAGGCCAAGGTATGTATAGTTTTTTGTGTGCTCTAGAGCAACGCTGTCTAGATGGAATTTGTATTTGTGGTCCTTTTTTGGAACACCATTATTTTTGTCTTACTGAGATTTACTGTCAGGGCCCAGGTCTGACAGAATCTGTGCAGAAGATCTAGGTGCTGCTGTAGGCCCTCCATGTTTGGGGACAGAAGCACCAGATCATCAGCAAACAGTAGACATTTGAGTTCAGATTCTAGTAGGGTGAAGCCAGGTGAAGCAGACTGTTCTAGTTCCCTCGCCATTTCGTTAATATATATTATGTTAAAGAGGGTGGGGCTTAAGCTGCATCCCTGTCTCACCCCCACTCACCAGCCCTGTGCAAAGAAATGTGTTTTTTTGCCAATCTTAACCACACTTGTTGTTTGTGTACATGGATTTTATCATGTTGTATGTTTTACCCCCAACACCACTTTCCATCAATTTAAACAGCAGACCCTCATGCCAAATTGAGTCAAGCTTTTTTGAAATCAACAAAGCATGAGAAGACTTTGCCTTTGTTTTGGTTTGTTTATGTGTCAATTAGGATGTGCAGGGTGAATACGTGGTCTGTCGTAAGGTAATTTGGTAAAAAGACAATTTGACTTTTGCTCAGAACATTGTTTTCACTGAGGAAATGTACCAGTTTGCTGTTAATGATAATGCAGAGGATTTTCCCAAGGTTGCTGTTGACGCATATCCCCTGGTAGTTATTGGGGTCAAATTTGGCTTCACTTTTGTGGATTGAGGTGATCAGTCCTTGGTTCCAAATATTGGGAAAGATGCCAAATCAAATTTTATTTGTCACATACACATAGTTAGCAGATATTAATGTGAGTGTAGCGAAATGCTTGCGCTTCTAGTTCCAACCATGAAGTAATATCTAACAAGTAATGTAACAATTTCACAACAACTACCTTATACACACAAGTGTAAAGGAATGAATAAGAATATGCACATATAAATATATGGGTGAGCGATGGCCGAACGGCATAGGCAAGATGCAGTAGATGGTATAGAGTACAGTATATACATATGAGATGAGTAATGTAGGGTAGCTTAACATTATATAAAGTGGCATTGTTTAAAGTGACAAGTGATACATTTATTACATAAAATGTTTTATTGTTAAAGTGGCTAGAGATTTGAGTCAGTATTTTGGCAGCAGCCACTCAATGTTAGTGATGGCTGTTTAACAGTCTGATGGCCTTGAGATAGAAGCTGTTTTTCAGTCTCTCGGTCCCAGCTTTGATGCACCTGTACTGACCTCGCCTTCTGGATGATAGTGGGGTGAAGAGGCAGTGGCTCGAGTGGTTGTTGTCTTTGATGATCTTTAAGGCCTTCCTGTGACATCGGGTGGTGTAGGTGTCCTGGAGGGCAGGTAGTTTGCCCACGGTGATGCGTTGTGCAGACCTCACTACCCTCTAGAGAGCCTTACGGTTGTGGGCGGAGCAGTTGCCGTACCAGGCGGTGATACAGCCCGCCAGGATGCTCTCAATTGTGCATCTGTAAAAGTTTGTGAGTGTTTTCAGTGACAAGCCAAATTTCTTCAGCCTCCTGTGGTTGAAGAGGTGCTGTTGCGCCTTCTTCACAAGGCTGTCTGTGTGGGTGGACCATTTCAGTTTGTCCGTGATAAGTACGCCGATGAACTTAAAACGTTCCACCTTCTCCACTACTATCCCATCGATGTCCCGAAGTCCATAATCATCTCCTTTGTTTTGTTGACGTTGAGTGTGAGGTAATTTTCCTGCCACCACATTCTGAGGGCCCTCATCTCCTCCCTGCAGGCCGTCTCGTCGTTGTTGGTAATCAAGCCTACCATTGTAGTCTCGTCTGCTAACTTGATGATTGAGTTGGAGGCGTGCATGGCCATGCAGTCATGGGTGAACAGGGAGTACAGGAGAGGGCTGAGAATGCACTCTTGTGGGGCCCCAGTGTTGAGGATCAGCGGGGTGGAGATGTTGTTTCCTATCCTCACCACCTGGGGGCAGCCTGTCAGAAAGTCCAGGACCCGGGCGGGGTCGAAACCCAGGGTCTCGAGCCTGATGACCAGTTTGGAGGGTACTATGGTATTAAATGCTGAGCTGTAGTCGATGAACAATATTCTTACATAGGTATTCCTCTTGTCCAGATGGTTTAGGGCAGTGTGCAGTGTGATTGCGATTGCGTTGTCTGTGGACCTATTGGGGCGGTATGCAAATTGTGTGGGTGGGTCTAGGGTGGCAGGTAGGGTGGAGGTAATATGATCCTTGACTCGTCTCTCAAAGCACTTCATGATGACGAAGTGAGTGCTACGGGTGATAGTCGTTTAGCCCAGTTACCTTAGCTTTCTTGGGAACAGGAACAATGGTGGCCCTCTTGAAGCATGTGGGCACAGCAGACTGTTTAAATGTTTTACTCACGTTGGCTGCCGTGTCGGTGGCACTGTATTGTCCTCAAAGGGAGCAAAGAAGTTGTTTAGTTTGTCTGGGAGCAAGACATCGGGGTCTGCGACGGGGTTGGTTTTCTTTTTGTAGTCCATGATTACCAATAGACCATGCCATACCTCTCGTGTCTGAGCCGTTGAATTGCGACTCTACTTTGTCTCTATACTGACGCTTAGCTAGTTTGATTGCCTTGTGGAGGGAATAGCTACACTGTTTTGTATTCGGTCATGTTTCCGGTCGCCTTGCCCTGATTAAAAGCAGTGGTTCGCACTTTCAGTTTTGCGAGAATGCTGCTGTTGTAATAGTCGCCTTGGGTTCAACATCACCGATGCACTTTCTAATAAACTCGCTCACAGAATCAGCGTATACATCAAGGTTTTTGTCCGATACTATTCGGAACATATCCCAGACCACGTGATCGAAGCAATCCTGAAGCGTGGAATCAGATTGGTCAGACCAGCGTTGAACAGACCTGAGCACGGGCGTTTCCTGTTTTACTTTCTATCTATAGGTGTGGAGCAACAAAATTGAGTCGTGGTCAGATTTGCCGAAAGGAGGGCGGGTCGCGCATTCCGATATGCTGATAAAATTTAGGGAGCCTTGTTTTCAGATTTGCCTTGTTAAAATCCCCAGCTACAATAAAGCAGCCTCAGGATATGTGGTTTCCAGTTTACATAGAGTAAAATGAAGTTATTTCAGGGCCGTCAAGATGTCTGCGTGGGGGGATAGACAAGACTGTGATTGTAATCGAAGAGAATTATTTTGGTAGATAATGCGGTCGGCATTTGATTGTATTTGATTGGTCAGGTGAACAAAAGGACTTGAGTTCCTGTATGTTGTTATGATCACACCATGACTCATTAATCATAAGGCATACACCCCCACACTTCTTCTTACCAGAGAGATGTTTTTTTCTGTCGGCGCGATGCTTGAAGAAACCATGTGGCTGTGATAACGTATCCCAAGTGAGCCATGTTTCTGTGAAACAGAGAATGTTACAATATCTGATGTCTCTCTGGAAGGCAACCCTTGCTCTGATTTCATCTACATTGTTGTCAAGAGACTGGACATTGGCAAGTAGTATACTCGGGAGTGGTGAGCGATGTGCCCGTCTACGGAGCCTGAGCAGAAGACTGCTCCGTCTGCCTATTCTGCGACGCCATTGTTTTGGGTCGCCTGCTGGGATCCAATCCATTGTCCTGGGTGGTGGACCAAACAGAGGATCCGCTTCGGGAAATTCGTATTCCTGGTGGTAATGTTGGTAAGTTGACGTTGTTCTTATCAAATAGTTCCTCCTGACTGTATGTAATAAGACTTAAGATTTCATGGGGTAACAATGTAAGAAATAACACATAAAACATCGAAATAGTGCATAGTTTCCTAAGAACGCGAAGCGAGGCGGCCATCTCTGTTGGCGCCAGATTTACTCCAGAGCTGAGGTTGTTGCCAGAGCTGAGGTTGATATTAAAGAGTTTAAGTATATCCAATTGGAATTTGTGGTCTATATATTTCAACATTTAATTTAGGATACCATCAGTGGGGTAAAATCCCAATTTAATCCATCGTTAGATTTTAAATAAGGGTGAAAAATGTGATAACTGTGCAAAGGAGACTTTCACTGTATTTTCAAACCACGGTCACAAATGCAACATTTAAACACATTTTATGGATAGGCTGCTTGGCTGCAAGGCCAGGATAAAAAGGCACCCGATGACGCATTGCTGTGTAACTAGACTTAGTATAGTAAGGTAAGGTAGTTTACTGAGGGCTTGGTTTTTAATGAAGTGAAATGTCAACCAAACAACTGTTACAGTAAAATAACTTAGAGATTCTCCGATACTTTTGTATACTTTTTAGCCAGTAGTTTTGAAAGTAGCACTCACGAGCCAAACGTAAAATTGTGTACCTACGTCACATACGTGCAGATATGTGCACCACGTCATTGCTCTCTCTCTTTTTGCTGTTTGTGCATCTTGCTAGCTGTCACTCAAATGGCGAGGGGCTGAAGCTCATGAGCCAGAACTCGATTTGCTAGGGGGCTGCACACAGCTTCCAGTAAACAGTCGCTTTCAAACTAGGGATTTTGTGGCTAATTGTGGTAAGACACTAATTCTGCTCATAGATTATGCATGAATGAAGTACAAATTGACACATCCAGCCCAAAGCGGGAGGTTAAAAAATACTTACTAGTCGCCAAAGTTCCGGAGCATGTCTTAAAATGTTTCTAAATAAGTCACTGGCATCATGGAATCATCTCATCTCTTGTTTCACGATAGAAAAAAGTATGGATGAGGTTTACGCACGTCCAAAATAACAACGGGATCTGGCTAAAATAATATACAATACATAAATAAAAAGGAGATGTCCGCTCATTGTTTTGCTTCTCTTCAACTTGATCTTTTAATAAAGCTTTTGTTATGAAGATTGATTTCAAAGCAGTCTCACAAGCCAAAGCCTCTTATTGATAGGCTTGGATACTAGTACTTGGCGAATGCATTGGGCAGGAAGAAAAAAAATCCTTCATTGCTTGATTTTTTAAATCAAATTAAATGAAATTAAGAAAATACAAGGGGCATCAAAAAGCACATCTCCTCTCCTGCTCCGTGAGCATAAGGACACTGTGCATCATGGCTGTGTTGTCATGTGTTGCTGCCATGCTATGCTGTTGTCTTAGGTCTCTCTTTATGTAGTGTTGTGTTGTCTCTCTTGTCGTGATGTGTGTTTTGTCTTATATTTATATTTTTAATCCCAGGCCCCCATCCCAGCAGGAAGCCTTTTGCGTTTTGATAGGCCGTCATTGTAATTAAACATTTGTTCTTAATTAACTGACTTACCTAGTTAAATAAAGGTTCAACATTTTTTTTTTATGGCAGGATATGATGCGATATGATGCGCTTCCTCTCTCGGAATCCATTCCGTTACCAATTCCTTAATTTCATTGGTCTTAAATCTTATCATTAACGCTGAATGAAATTGTCACTTCTGAGATTATTTTTTATTTAGTTTAATTAAAAACATTGCCACCTCTCCCACGTCAGCGCAAGAGAGCTGATGTTAGATAAGTAAAATTTGCAGAATCTGGCACATGGGGTGAAAAATTCCAACCAACGTGCATTTGACACTTGCGCCGCCTTAGTGCCTGCCGAAAATAGGGTCAGATAGAAATGACCGCCACCAGCCATTTGCTGGTCTGTTTATAAAAAGCCTTCTCTAACTCTCAGGGCTTCCCTGTCCTCAGACATGTGATGGGATTGAGGCTAAATGGGAGACATCAGATCACCAACAGATCAGAAAGATTTACATCGTTTGGGAATGATTGGATATTTTGACTGTGGAGCCAGAACAGATTGATCTCAGAATGATCCCAATTAAAACACCAGGGCCCAGGGCCGGTTCCAGGCACAAGCGACATAAGCATTTACCAGGGCCCCTGGCCGCTAAATGGGGGAGTGGGGGGGGGGGGGGGGGTGGATGACTCAGTCTGGGTCTCAAAATTTGGTTGTGCATCGGCAGTTTCTCTCTTGTTATGTCAGTCACTCAATTAGCCATGTCAGTTAACAATGTTTTGATTGGTAGTTGATTGGTAGTCTATCCAGCTTTCTAAACTTAATCATGGCCGAATACCGACCAGGCATGCAGGGCACGTGCCCAGGGGCCCTGACCTCCAGGGGCCCCCATTGATGATGTTAGTTATTCTCATATCATATTAACGGGGAGTAATTTATGACAAAATGTGTAGAATTGCAGGAAATTAGCTGTAAAACTGCACTCTGCCACATGGCAAAATGAGTAGAAATGAATCAAATGTGTTATAATATTTTAGTTTTTATCTCCGCCCCATGACAAATGTGTAGAATTGCAGGAAATAAACTTTCTTCTCCACCGTGAAGAGGGTGTTTGTGTGAAAATTCACAAGCTTTCGTTGTCCTTCTCAGCATCTCAGTTCTCTCACTCTGTCTGTATTCTTACAGGCGCAATTCCATTTGTAAGTGGCCACTCAAAAGCTGACATATCAGCCCCGTAGTTACAACGGGCCCGTGTTGCAATGCGTTGATTCAATGCTCTGATTCAAACTCAATCCGTTAATTAGTCATTAAGAGGTCGCAGCACATGATCCACCGACAGGGGATATCATTTCCTTACCCCTGGGACCAGACGCAGGTGACGGGGCAAATGTCATCCTCCCGGGTCTCATTACTGGTCTCGTTGGTTGGCAGAAACCTCAACCTAAAGCTATGAAGCCATATAGGCTAATTCAGTCCGATAAACCTAAGTTAATATGAGCTTATCCAAGCCTAAAGAATCCCCGGCTCCCAGAGCAATGCGTAAGAGCAGGGGGTCAACGACTTGTCCATGGCTCGTATCCTCTGGCTAAGAGCTACGGCCCCAGTTCTCTCCAGTGTCACATTGTACTCAAGCCAATCACTCGCCCACACTGCACTTAAGGGTCTAAGGTTACACTGTTGTGTCGGACATGAACGCTACAGTGGATGCATTCCAGTTTGACCTTTGACTTGACCAGAAGTCCTTCTAAACATTCAACTTTTAATACTCGGATGCAAAAACCCCTGCAGAAAATCGGATATTCTCTTAGTGGTTTATTATGTCATATTATGTCATATTCTATAAGAGGTATGTTATTTATGATATGCAATTATTGCTGTCATGAATATAACTACACATGCAAATGGTATGTTCTAAGAAACCAGACAACAGCCTTCTGTAGGGAGGGGTGTCAGCCTTCTATAGGGAGGGGTGTCAACCTTCTGTAGGGAGGGGCCTCAACCTTCTGTAGGGAGGGGTGTCAGCCTTCTATAGGGAGGGGTGTCAGCCTTCTATAGGGAGGGGTGTCAGCCTTCTATAGGGAGGGGTGTCAGCCTTCTGTAGGGAGGGGTGTCAACCTTCTGTAGGGAGGGGTGTCAGTCTTCTGTAGGGAGGGGTGTCAGCCTTCTGTAGGGAGGGTGTCAGCCTTCTGTAGGGAGGGGTGTCAGTCTTCTGTAGGGAGGGGTGTCAGTCTTCTATAGGGAGGGGTGTCAGTCTTCTGTAGGGAGGGGTGTCAGCCTTCTATAGGGAGGGGTGTCAGTCTTCTGTAGGGAGGGGTGTCAGCCTTCTATAGGGAGGGGTGTCAGTCTTCTGTAGGGAGGGGTGTCAGTCTTCTGTAGGGAGGGGTGTCAGTCTTCTATAGGGAGGGGTGTCAGTCTTCTGTAGGGAGGGGTGTCAGCCTTCTATAGGGAGGGGTGTCAGTCTTCTGTAGGGAGGGGTGTCAGCCTTCTATAGGGAGGGGTGTCAGTCTTCTGTAGGGAGGGGTGTCAGTCTTCTGTAGGGAGGGGTGTCAGCCTTCTGTAGGGAGGGATGTCAGCCTTCTATAGAGAGGGGTGTCGGTCTTCTGTAGGGAGGGGTGTGCTAAGGTGGCGTGAGGTAAGCAGCCACTGAAACTGTGCAGCAGGTCACCACATGAGAATCTCATTCAGACTCCCTTGGGATCCCTGTGGCGTACCACTACACTCCCTGACATGGACACCTGGCCTGACATGGACACCTGGATCAACCTGTGTCCTCTGTGGCTTAGTTAGTAGAGTGTGGTGCTTGCAACACCAAGGTCGTGAGTTTGATACCCATTCGGGCCACATGATTGTAAGCCTTGTAGGATAAAAGTGTCAGCTCAATGGCATATAGACACCGACACAACAAACACATTCACGTACAGGGAATCCTTGACAACAATGAAATGTACACACAAGTACACATAACTTTTCATACATTTGTGAAGTGCATGGAGACTTTTTAAATACTATATAATAAATAATAAGTAATATATACTTAATAGATAACAATGTAAATGTAATTTAAATCCACCATGACAAATAAACTATAAACAGCACATATTTCAGACCTCCCGCATACCAACCACTAACAGATTGTGAGGATCATGCTCAGGTAAATGCTTTGTTGCTCTCTCTCACACTCTTCTTAGTGCTGACCTGTCATCTTAGGTGACCTGCCATAACCTTATTTGCTGATTGGGGCGGAATTAGTTGGGGGGGGGGGGGTTAAGAATCAGACTACCAATCCTCCATCTGCTTCATGGCCTGGAGTGGCCTCCAGCAACTCCTCCCAACCGTATAGTTTTGAAGACGCACACCACTGTTTTTTCTCTTTCACTCTGCACACATCACGGGAACAGGCCTCCCTATTAACATCAACAGGGCTGTAGTGGAACCGCTCGAGAGCTTCAAGTTCCTTGGTGTCCACATCACCCACGATCTATCATGGTCCAGACACACCAAAACAGTCGTGAAGAGGACACGACAAAACCTTTCCCGCCCCCCCCCCAGGAGACTGAAAAGATTTGTCATGGGTCCCCAGATCCTCAAAAAGTTCTACAGCTGCACCATTGAGAGCATCCTGACCGGTTGCATCACCACCTGGTATGGCAACTGTTCAGCATCTGTAAGGCGCTACAGAGGTCAGTGCGTACAGCCCAGTACATTACTGGGACCAAGCTTCTTGCCATCTAGGACCTATATAATAGGCGGTGTCAGAGGAAAGCCCATAAAATTGTCAGAGACTCCAGTCACTGTTTAATAGACTGTTTTCTCTGCTACCACACGGCAATCGGTACCCGAGCGCCAAGTCTAGGACCAAAAGGCTCCTCAACAGCTTCTACCCCCAAGCCTTAAGGCCGCTGAACAATTAATCAAATGGCCCCCGGACTATTACATTGACCCCATTTGTTTTGTACACTGCTGCTGCTCCCTGTTTATTATCTATGCACAGTCACTTCACCACTACCTACATGTACAAATGACCTCTAAACCTGTACCCCCACACACTGACTCAGTACCCCCTGTATATGGCCTCATTATTGTTATGTTATTGTGTTACTATTTTATTATTTTTTACTTTAGTTTATTTGGTCAATATTTTCTTAACTCTTCATGAACTGTATTGTTAGTTAAGGGCTTGTAAGTAAAGCATTTCACAGTAAAGTCTACCCTTGTTGTATGTGACAAATGTAGTTTGATTTTATATTTTTGATTTGATTTGAAACACACACACACCTGCACAGCCACTTTATAAGCCATGAAGTGGTATCACCACAACGCTACTTTATCTGATATGTGCGTGGTGACATCACACAGCTCTCATAATGCTCTAACAACTAATCCGACTGCTGTACGACATTGCCTG
The DNA here is from genome assembly GCF_036934945.1 of Oncorhynchus masou masou. Taxonomy (NCBI): domain Eukaryota; kingdom Metazoa; phylum Chordata; class Actinopteri; order Salmoniformes; family Salmonidae; genus Oncorhynchus; species Oncorhynchus masou. The sequence continues at coordinate 8,731,149 of NC_088228.1, forward strand.
TCAGAGCCGGCTACTACAATATACTGTATTGTGCCTCCCATTCGTGGCTTTAATACATTCTGACTCTGTTGTACAAGCACCACGGCTACGGATCCTATAGATGCTAATAGTCTCTGGATGAAGGGGTTGGCCCTCTACTGGTCGGTTTGCAGTCCAGGGACTGAAGCAGCAGTTGTAATCCCACGTCTCAAGTGAGACAGATTAGCGAGCACTAAGAGGAAAGGGAATACAGGGCATTTATCACTCGGCTTGTAAACAGATCCAGGACATCCAAGTAGAAAGGAGACGATCTGATGGACACGTTTTATGGCTGGCCGAGCTGACAGAGGTTAAGTGGCACTATTAGATCACTTCAAGAGAATGATTACAAGCCAGAAATGAAGCCCATTCTCTCTCTCACAGACACAGTGTACATATTGGTACAACTGTATCAGGTTCACTTAACACTTTTAAAAGTGTTGACAAAATGAACACTGAATGCGGTGCTATTTTATTCAAGTTAACTGGATTAGTGGGACTCGTATGTAACCCTTTCTGAGTTAAATGTACACTGGTGAATTTGTTGTGCACGTTACTGATCTATTTCCTGTGCCGCCTCCTATGGCCTTTTTTACACTTTCCCAAGTTGAAATGTAACGTCCCAGCTAACACTTCTAAGGAGAAGTTATGTTACCTGTAATGTTACCTGTAATGTTACCTGCAATGTTCCCTGTAATGTTACCTGTAATGTTCCCTGTAATGTTACCTGTAATGTTACCTGTAATGTTCCCTGTAATGTTCCCCTGATGTTTGAGTGTTCCGTTTCCTGTTAGTTAGGTGGACATCCTATATATATATCCTATATATGTTAGCAAAAAGCTCCTGAGAACCTACAGTATTTAGCATATTTTGGTGAAGGTTAGGAGAATATTCCATCGACGTCACACAGAACATGGTTGCAATGATTGGTGAACCACTAATCCATTCAACATACTTTGTCTGATGGTAAGGTTAGGGACACCCACACAGTGCTTTCAACTTTCATATTTGACATACATTATTTTAATGCACATGTTTATTCATACAGTAACTATTATTCAACATGTCTTCACCTGGGATTTGACTTCACAACCTCTTGGTTCATGGCATTCTGATCTTCCTCGAACGCCACCATGTCTGTATCAGTGATTGAACTCACCTGTATCAGTGATTGAACTCACCTGTATCAGCGATTGAACTCACCTGTGTCAGCGATTGAACTCACCTGTGTCAGCGATTGAACTCACCTGTGTCAGCGATTGAACTCACCTGTGTCAGCGATTGAACTCACCTGTGTCAGCGATTGAACTCACCTGTGTCAGCGATTGAACTCACCTGTGTCAGCGATTGAACTCACCTGTGTCAGCGATTGAACTCACCTGTGTCAGCGATTGAACTCACCTGTGTCAGCGATTGAACTCACCTGTGTCAGCGATTGAACTCACCTGTGTCAGCGATTGAACTCACCTGTATCAGTGATTGAACTCACCTGTATCAGTTCCCATCCAGGTTTCCATCCAGGTTTCCATCCAACCTTTTTCTGCGAGTAAAGGATAAAACATGTAATGACAGGCCTGATGAAAACAGAAGATGTGTCGGTAAACTTTCCAAATGTTGACAAAACAAAATACAAAACACAATACGCTAGATGAGGTGGGATCTTTTTGTGTCTGTAAAATGTATTTTGTGAGAAATGGCAGTGATGTTATTTATGGGCAAATATTTATTTAATAACCATCAAATCGAAGTAAACTTGGAGTCACGCGATGACATGTTGTGTCGTCCTCCCTCTGCGACTCGATGGGAAAGCATGCAGTTTATTAAACTACAGATTAAATCAAATATGGAGAACTTCACAGGGTGGTGAAAGTACACGATGATGAGCTTGATGCTCCTTTCCAATAAACATCGACGGTCAGAGTAATATACCCCAGTAACATTACAACAGAGTAATATACCCCAGTAACATTACAACAGAGTAATATACCTTAGTAACATTACAACAGAGTAATATACCTTAGTAACATTACAACAGAGTAATATACCTTAGTAACATTACAACAGAGTAATATACCTTAGTAACATTACAACAGAGTAATATACCTTAGTAACATTACAACAGAGTAATATACCTTAGTAACATTACAACAGAGTAATATACCCCAGTAACATTACAACAGAGTAATATACCCCAGTAACATTACAACAGAGTAATATACCTTAGTAACATTACAACAGAGTAATATACCTTAGTAACATTACAACAGAGTAATATACCCCAGTAACATTACAGAGTAATATACCTTAGTAACATTACAACAGAGTAATATACCCCCACCAACATTACAACAGAGTAATATACCTTAGTAACATTACAACAGAGTAATATACCTTAGTAACATTACAACAGAGTAATATACAACACCAACATTACAACAGAGTAATATACCTTAGTAACATTACAACAGAGTAATATACCCCACCAACATTAAAACAGAGTAATATACCTTAGTAACATTACAACAGAGTAATATACCTTAGTAACATTACAACAGAGTAATATACCCCAGTAACATTTGACGACGATACAGAAAACCATCAAATTGCTTAAATAAGTCAATCAAATCAGCAATGAGAAAATAGATTACTGACACAGCCATGGTGGCGTAGCAGGAAGATGAGAATGCCATGAACCAAGAGGTTCTGAGTTCAAATCTCAGGTGACGACACGCTAGATAATCATTCCTGTGTAAAGGAACTTGAATCATGTACATCACTGTTTGTGTGGGTGTCCCCGACTTTACCAACAGACAAAGAGCTTTGAATGGATCAGTAGTTCACCAATGATGGGCTTGGTAACAGTAAACAAGACGCACAGTGTGAAGAAACAATTCTGTTTTTATTGGAGAACGTTTCTTTGGGACCATCATGCAACGTCCTAAAAACGTCTTTAGTGACATCCCCGGGAATAAGCTGGGAACTAAACGTATACCTCCAGGGGACCATGACAGAACATCCTATGTTTTAAACGTCATTGGACACAATCATTTTCTTGCAATAAATCCCATGAAATGTGTCTAGAAGATTCATATCTAATATATAGAGAACATGGAAACCATGTCTTGTGTCTGTTTGGTGTGAACGTAAAGTTCGTCTTCCTCCTCTTCTTCTTCTTCTGAGGAGGAGTAGCAAGGATCAGACCAATGTGCAGCGTGGTAAGTGTCCATAATGATATATTTAATAAATCAACTGAACAAAATAACAAAAGTACAACCAAACAACCGAAACAGTCCCGTCTGGTGAAAACACCAACACAGGATACAACCACCCACAAAACACAATAGAAAACAGGCTACCTAAATATGGCTCCCAATCAGAGACAACGACTGACACCTGCCTCTGATTGAGAACCATACTAGGCCAAACACATAGAAATATAAGAGAACAAAACATAGAAAAACAACATAGAATGCCCACCCCAACTCACACCCTGACCAACTAAAATAAAGACATTAAAAAGGAACTAAGGTCAGAACGTGACAGTGACGTTAATGGAATATTCTCCTTACCCTGAGAAAACTGGACACATTAACGTTCTTGCGACATTCTCATGAAACGTGTCTAGAACATTAATATCTTGTTCGGAGAACATGGCAACCATGGTTCTGTCTATGTTTGGTGTAAAGTTGGAATATTTTCCTAAACCCCTGAAAACTGGACACGGAAATATTCTTGCTATGTTCCAAGGAAACGTGACTAGAAGATGAATATTACATATTCTGAAACCATGGTAACTGTAACGATTTTTCGCTGAGAGTCGGGAAGCAAGTTTAGGGAGTGAGTGTTTCATAAAATAAACATGATCCAAAACAAAAAATACTAACTGCACACATACATGAAACAAACAGAAATGATGACTCCTGAGGAGAGAACAAACAAAGAGAGTGACATACATAAGGAAGGTCATCAGGGTAGTGATGGAGTCCAGGTGCGTGTAACGATGGTGACAGGTGTGTGCCATAATGAGCAGCCTGGTGACCTAGAGGCCGGAGAGGGAGCACACATGACAGTAACCATGTAACAGGGTAAGTTCTGTTTTTGGAAACAGTCCTCGCACATCACAGGAACATTTCTATGAAAACGTTGATCATGACGTAATAAGACTCTCCAAAGTTGTGGGAATGTTAAAATAAATAAATGTGACACACACCCACTCACAACCTTTCTTAGGTACTGTGTACGAGACAGTTTCTACTTAAACATCAAACATTGTGTTACTTCCCTTATGGAGATTGGAAGAGTGGGCCACCTGGTCAGTCCTACCAGGACACCTGGCCCACACACAGTGATGCATATAATGACATCCAGGGAGGAGAGGGTTGCTAGAATGAATAAGGATAACAGTTGCTTTGGAAACTCAGGCCCAAGAATCTGGAACAAGCTAGTTCAATAAGTTGAAACTGGATCCAGAGCCTTTGGCATATTCACAAACCTCAAAAAGTGAATATTGAGTAATCTTTTAATCTCAAGGCTTGAGATTTATGGTTAAGTTGTCACGGCTTTCGTCTGGTGAAGCAGGAGCGGACCAAAATGCAGCGTGGTTGTTATTCATTTTACTTTAATAAGGAAACTAATACACGATTAAACTAACAAAATAACAAACGTGCGAAAACAGACATATCTGGTGCAAAACACAGAGACAGGAACAATCACCCACAAACACACAGTGAAACCCAGGCTACCTAAATATGGTTCCCAATCAGAGACACTGACTAACACCTGCCCCTGATTGAGAACCACATCAGGCCAAACACAGAAATATACAAATAAGACATCCAACATAGAATGCCCACTCAGATCACACCCTGACCAACTAAAACATAGAAACATACAAAGTAAACTATGGCCAGGGCGTGACATAAATAGGTTGTTCAATCGAAAGACAAGCGTATCGAGTGTTATCTACAGCTGTTGAGAGTTTGAGACTATAAAGTTCTGTCTGCATTTTTGTTAAAATGTAGTTATTGACATGGCTTTGTTCTGTTAAATATTCTCTATATGGTACTCTAAACACCCCAATTCATGTTGTTAAGTTCAAAAGAATACCAAATAAAAGTTGCTGTCACCATCCAAACCAATAAGGGTTCTGAACTTTAAAGCCAATTATCTCAGAATCCTTGTTTTGCAGATAGAACCTTCTAGTTCCAAGCTGTCGTGTTGGTGACTCAACTCACGATGAATGGTGTTGTGATGTTGTGTCAGCACTAATTTCACGATAGTTGCTGGTTGAAAATTCAATCAATACAGGATTTAAAAATAAAAAATAATATATATTTTTTAGCATGGGTGTTGTTTTTGCTTCACACATGACATTACATGAGGGAATCATTTTATTGACCAATACTAAAAGCCTAGATTGAATTGTGTTACTCCTAACTGTGTAATATCTGCTTTATAGCGTGATTGAACTTCACAGGCAATGTTCCCATGTTTGCGGAGACTACATTCACGGAAAATGCTGCACACGGTATTCCGTTTCAATCGGAAATTACTTTTACATTTCAAACGCACTATAACGCGGATCTTCCGCAGTCCGGATTGAATCTAGCCTAAAGAGATTTTAAAACCTCCGATAACTTTTCAGTTGACTAATCCCACCCATTACACCGCCCCCAACCCATCCATAATCCTAACTGAAATCCTTCGGATTACACGCACCCCTCCCTTTAATCCTAACTGTGGTCCCCTCTCCGCTCCACTCAGACCACTCCCAGACAAAAAAACTACTATTTTGTATTTTTACCATTTTAAATTAAAACTATTATAGTTAGTCACTTTATTGTTACCCAGAAATGATTTAATATGAAGCTCAAGATGGCTCTACTGGGCCTTTAAATCACTGCAAAAGGTTCTTCTACAAAGTATTGACTCAGGGGTGTGAATACTTATGTAAATTAGATATGTGCATATTTAATTTTCAATAAATTTGCTATCATTCTAAATAATATGTTTTTCACTTTGTCATTATGGGGTATATTTACATTTACATTTTACATTTAAGTCATTTGGCAGACGCTCTTATCCAGAGCGACTTACAAATTGGTGAATTCACCTTATGACATCCAGTGGAACAGCCACTTTACAATAGTGCATCTAAATCATTTAAGGGGGGGGTGAGAAGGATTACTTTATCCTATCCTAGGTATTCCTTAAAGAGGTGGGGTTTCAGGTGTCTCCGGAAGGTGGTGATTGACTCCGCTGTCCTGGCGTCGTGAGGGAGTTTGTTCCACCATTGGGGGGCCAGAGCAGCGAACAGTTTTGACTGGGCTGAGCGGGAGTAATGCATTTTCAATCCAGGCTGTAACGTAACGAATTGTGGAATAAGTCGAGGGGTGGGAATACTTCCTGAAGGCCCTGTGCGTAATTATATAGACATTTATATGGACATTCATGAAAACAGTAATAATTCAGTAAGTAATATTTCATGATCAACCTTGTCAAACGCTTTGGATAAATCTAGAAAATTGCCAAGAGCGTTGTTGTTGAGGGCTGTAAAGATTTTATCCTCAGGTTGTTAAATAGCCATATCTGTGGAGTAGTTTTTACGAAGAAAAAAAACATGTTGGTGATATCTGTAATGCCCGGGGTGTAGTGGTGGGAGAAGTCAGGCGCAAGAAACAGAGAGTTCAGGGTAGCAATACTTTTAATTCACCACACTGGTGAAAACGACATGAACCCAAACAAATGAACCAAAACACGGGGACCTAAACAGTCCAGGAAAACACACATACACGGACAACCGTGATTTACAGTCGTGCACAATCGTACACTGAAAATAATCCCTGCACACCCATCAGGCGGGCCGGCTGGATAATAAAGCCCAACCAATTAACCTAACTAAACACAGGTGTAACTAATAAACAGACAAGGGGGGGAAAAAGGATCAGTGGCAGCGAGTAGGCCGGTGACGACGACCGCCGAGCGCCACCCGAACAGGAAGGGGAGCCACCTTCGGTAGGAGTCGTGACAATATCATATAAAATACAGTGTTGTCTTAAATGTTTCAACATTCTTTTTTTACACCTGTTTCTCTGGGATTTATGAAAAACATGATATTACAAATATAGATATAGCCCGAGTGGCGCAGCGGTCTAAGATACTGCATCTTTGTGCAAAAAGCGTCACTACAGTCGCGGGTTTGAATCCAGGCCGTGATTGGCCATGTGTCGCCAGGGTAGGCCATCATTGTAAATAAAAATTGGTTCTTAACTGACTTAACTAATTATAATAAATTAGTTAAGGATCTTGGATCCCCAGGTTTAAAGAGGGGGATACCTTTAAAATCTTTAGGATCAATACCAGTTGGTATAGATTTGGTGAATATCTACCTTAGAGGGTATATAATCGAGGAAGGCACTGATTTCACCAAAGAGGCACCAATCTCATCATGACCTGCTGCTGATATCTTTATGTTACCAATTATCTCCATCACCTCCATTACATCATCACCTCCATTACATCATCACCTCCATTACATCATCACCTCCATTACATCATCACCTCCATTACATCATCACCTCCATTACATCATCACCTCCATTACATCATCACCTCAATTACCTCATCACCTCTATTACATCATCACCTCCATTACATCATCACCTCCATTACATCATCACCTCCATTACATCATCACCTCCATTACATCAGCACCTCAATTACCTCATCACCTCCATTACATCATCACCTCCTTTACATCATCACCTCCATTACATCATCACCTCCATTACATCATCACCTCCATTACATCAGGAGGATCAAACTGATGCAGAGAAGGGAAATGTCCCTTAATGTATATATATATTAATAATCCAAAGGATTTTTTGCCGGACCCTGGTCTTTTTGTCTTTAAATCATGGATGCCGTTTTTATGTCTCTGCATCCAGTATGAAATAACTTAGAGTTATTTTTGCGAACTAGAGCTAGCGGAATGACTGGAAGTCTATGGTATCTACTAGCATGATAGCAGTTACTATAGACTTCCAGTCATTGTGCTAACGCAAGTTAGCAATTGCACTGACACAAGTTAGCAACTTTCTTCAAACTGCATACAGAGACATAAAAAAATGGTATTCGCTGCACAGGAGGTTGGTGGCACTTTAATTGGGGAGGACGGGTTCATGGTAATGGCTGGAGCGGCGAATGGAATGGTATCCAATACATCAGACACATGGTTTGATGCCATTCCATTGGCTCTGTTCCAGTCATTATTAGGAACAGTCCTCCCCTCAACAACCTCCACTGATCCATGGGTTCATCTGACTCAGGGGAAGTAGATAAAGGGCTTCATTGCTAAAATCCTGAGGTATCCCTTTAACAGTGAGGAACACACAATCACAAAAAAAAGTATTAAATACAACTAAAATAGCATAAGGATCCCTATAGGATCACTACAGGATTACTATAGGATCACTGTAGGATCACTATAGGATTATAGGATCACTACAGGATCACTGTAGGATCATTATAGGATTATAGGATCACTATAGGATTATAGGATCACTACTGGATCACTATAGTGTTGTGTCTTTGGCTATGCCGAATTAAGTGATATGACATGCTATTCTATAAAATAATTTCTCTGTAATTAATATTACCTGGTTGAGCTAATCATGTAAATGTAATTAACTAGAGAGTCGGGGCACCACAAAATAATATTTATAGAGCTGTTATCTTCCGAATAAACTCTTAAAGACCAAGTAATATTTTACGTCAATAGCAGTCAATATCAATCATCATCTTAATTCAGTCTCATCTGAAAGTTGTAAATTCTTGGTTATCTGGTTTATTGGGTTTAATTATTTATTTACTAAATACCTAACTAATTACACAGAATTACACATACACATAATTAATCATAACTTGATTACAAATTACATCATAAAGGAAAACGTCCCTAGCGGGCGGAACAGATTTGACAGCTGGTTACACAAAATAAAAGGGGCTGGGTTTGAGTGAAAGAGCGGGAAGACTGAGGAACAAAGGGCGAAGCTGTGCTATCGTAAATACAGTATCTTATGCATTCTAAATTACCGCCCAATTCAGGAAAATGGGAAAATGTAATAAACATTTACTCTGAGCTGCTCTTCGGTAGGTTGGTGGTAGATGGAAGGCCTAGTTGCCCAACCAAGTCATTTGAAGAATGTCTCTGCTGGTAAATTGGATACGTTGTAGTAACGTCGTTGTGTGGTAGACGGGATACTCTGTCTGTTCCTTCCTAACCTGCGTTTGCAGCTGTGGTTGCTAACTCAACGGATAGGAGGTATCACTTCTGTAGTGAATAAGAGTTCACAGTTCATATCATTCGAAACCAAAGCTCACGCTGATGTTGGCTTCGTTCTGTAGTTATTATCTGAACCTTTCTGACATAGGACCGTCGTCCTACATCCTTGGAACAGGAAGTTATATTGTCTTCAAGGGCTTATATAGGAAGGGAGAGGAGGGCGTGTTTGAAAAGTTTTATAGCCCATGACTCTTCACTGGGGAGGGCCACTGATTGAGCAGACCTTATGAAAACCCAAATCTCACATTTTAGAAGCTAAAATCACATTTCATCCCATCACGAAAAATGTAATATTCAAACATTTAAATTGAACAACAATTCCATGTGAATCCGTTAACTCTGATGTGTAGATTTTCCACTGTAGAGTTTATATCATCTTATCATTGATGAGAATGTCTCAGATGACAACCGAACTGACATCATGTTCATTAAGTACCACTGCATATGCTCAATTGGTCAGATTACCAGAATATAGTTAATTTCCCCCCACCTTCTGATGTTCCCAGAATCTCTATGTTAACCAAGGGTTTTGCAAATGTAACATAAGTAGGGTAGAGAGAGGAAAAAGGGGGAATTTATGACTGTCATAAACCTACCCCCAGGCCAACATCATGACAATAGGATCACTGTAGGATCACTACAGGATCATTGTAGGATTATAGGATCACTGTAGGATCATTATAGGATTATAGGATCACTGTAGGATTATAGGATCACTATAGGATTCTAGGATCACTGTAGGATCACTATTGGATTACTATATGATTACTGTAGGATCACTATAGGATTCTAGGATCACTGTAGGATCACTATAGGATTACTATAGGATTACTGTAGGATCACTGTAGGATTATAGGATCACTATAGGATTCTAGGATCACTGTAGGATCACTATTGGATTACTATAGGATTACTGTAGGATCACTATAGGATTCTAGGATCACTGTAGGATCACTATAGGATTACTATAGGATTACTGTAGGATCACTATAGGATCACTGTAGGATTATAGGCTCTCAGTTTGGGCTGCACAGTTTGTTTGTGTGTTTAACTCTGCCTGTAATCACGCTGGATGATTTAGAATGCATTGAAGGGCTTGAACGATTCATTGACGAGAGATACTTACGAACTCAAAGAAACATGTTGCTGGTTTCGGAGGATTCAATCATTGTTAAGGACAACCAACCCAATCAACAAAACAAAACCAAAACCAGGTTGGCCAATAGGTATCAACGATGGAACCAAACCATCCTCCAGTAAGAGGGCGCGAGTGGGGAGAGGTTTACGGATATGGATGTGGACATGTTAAAAACCATTAATGAAAGGCCAAACTTGATATCTTGGATATGTTACGAGAGGACATCAATGCATTATGTGCCAGTCTAGAACTCAGCCAACGTCAGATTGATGATGTAAGGAAAGAGAACACGGAGCTGAAAGGTGCTGTAGACTCTATTCATAGCAAGGTGGAGGTGGTGCAAAGGGAGAACAAACAACTTAAAGAAACCTTGCTAGATGTGCAGTGTCGATCAATGCGGGACAATCTAATATTCTCAGGGATACCGGAGAATGACAACAGCAGAGGCTGTGAGGACACAGTCCGAGACTTTATGTCAACTCAACTGAAACTGCCCACGGATGTTATGCATAATGTCACTTTCTCCAGAGTCCATAGAATAGGTAAGGCCTCTGGGAATAGACCACAGGCTATTATTGCATGTTTTGACAAATTTAAGCAAAATTAAATGACGAAGAACACGGGCAGAGAACTCAGAAACACTGATTTTGGAATGAATGATCACTTCCCCACCGAGATCAATGAAAGGAGAAAAAAACTATATCCCATCATGAAGGAAAAGCATTGCCTGAATCAACGAGTCTCCATGGTGATGGATAAACTTTACATCAACGGGCAACTGAATCGAGACTGGAGTAACTGGCTATTTTAATTTAATGTTCAAATCAGAGTTTGTGTATTATGACAACTTCAACTATAATGAATACATGCTCTGTTGATCTCCACTTGATATGGAAAGGGCTGCATATAGCTCAGGTTAATACATGTAGCCTTCCTAACAAAATACAAGAGGTTTTTAACTTGTTCAACTTAAATAATATTCATATTTTGGCTTTGACCGAAACACATTTAGATGCATCTGTAAATGATGGGTAAATTAACATTCATAGATATAGTCCACTGAGAAGAGACAGGAATCATAGATATAGTCTACTGAGAAGAGACAGGAATCATAGATATAGTCTACTGAGAAGAGACAGGAATCATAGATATAGTTTACTGAGAAGAGACAGGAATCATAGATATAGTCTACTGAGAAGAGACAGGAATCATAGATATAGTCTACTGAGAAGAGACAGGAATCATAGATATAGTCTACTGAGAAGGGACAGGGATCATGGATATAGTCTACTGAGAAGAGACAGGAATAGGAATGGTGGGGGTGGAGCACTGTACATTCAGAATCATATACCTTTTAAGAGAAGGGACGACCTTAATGTATGTCAAATAGAGGCACTCTGGGCACAAGTACATCTGCCTCACCAGGCACCCATATTGGTAGGATGTGTGTATAGACCTCCTAGCTCTAAGGTGTCCTATCTGGATAACTTATGTACTGGGTTTGACCAGGCCACAGATAGCAACAGATATGTATTTATCTTGGGTGATTTTAATATAAATTGGAAGGATCACAATAATTTCAATAGAACAAAATTGATGAGATATGCCAAGAACTGTGGTTTGAAACAAATGGTTAATGATACTACTAGATCATCAATTAAGTTGGGTCATCGTTCAGACACATGCATTGATCTGATCTTCTGTAATATACCATTGCAATCCTTAAAGCCAGATCAATGCCAGTGGGCTGGACAGACCATAATATTGTGACCATAACCATGAACACCAAGGTTCCAAAGATACCCCCTAGGATTGTGGCCAAGAGAAATGTTAAAACATTTAATCATGAGCTATTTCTAAATTATTTGGCTGCTGTACCCTGGGAGCTGATTTATCTAGAGGATGATTTAAATCATGCTACAGAATGTTTTTGTAACGGTTTTCTTGATTTGAAGGAGAGGCGGACCAAAACGTAGCGTGGTGGTTATTCATGGTTCTTTAATATAGGCACTATACATGAATAAACTACCAAAACAAGAAATGTGAAAAAAACAAAACAGCCCGATCTGGTGCAAACACAGAGACAAGAACAATCACCCACAAACACACAGTGAAACCCAGGCTACCTAAGTATGATTCTCAATCAGAGACAACTAATGACACCTGCCTCTGATTGAGAACCATGAATAACCACCACGCTGCGTTTTGGTCCGCCTCTCCTTCAAATCAAGAAAACTGTTACAGAATCACCCACCCACCAACAGCGGCCAAAGACACAGGACTCTTGGACTTGGGAAGAAATCCTCGACGGGAGAGGACCCTGGGCAAAACCAGGGGAGTGTCGCCGCCCCAAGGTGCAGCAGGAGAAGCGGCAACAGGAGCAGCGCGAGGAGGAATGGACATGGGAGGACGAACTGGACGGTAAAGGACCCTGGGCACAGCCTGGAGAATATCGCTGCTCCAAAGAAGAGCTGGAGGCGGAGAAGGCAGAGAGGCGCTGAAGGCAGAGAGGCGCTGGTATGAGAAGGCAGCAAGGCGGCGTGGTTGGAAGCCCGAGAGTCAGCCCCAAAAATTTCTTGAGGGGGAGGCACACAGGAAGTGTGGCGAAGCCAGGTAGGAGACCTGTGCCGACTTCCTGTGCTTACCGGGGGGCGGGAGAGACCGGGCAGGCACCGTGTTATGCTGTGGACCGCACTGTGTCCCCAGTGTGGGTGCATAGCCCGGTGCAGTACATACCAGCTCCGCGTTTCGGCCGAGCTAGAGTGGGCATCGAGCCAAGTGCCATGAAGCCGGCTCTACGCATCTGGTCCCCAGTGCGTCTCCTTGGGCCGGCTTACATGGCACCAGCCTTGCGCAGGGTGTCCCCGGTTCACCTGCATAGCCCAGTGCGGGCTATTCCACCTCGCCGCACTTGCAGGGCGACCGGGAGCATTCAACCGGGTAAGGTTGGGCAGGCTCGGGGCTCAAGAGCTCCAGTGCGCCTGCATGGTCCGGTCTATCCGGTACCACCTCCACGCACCAGCCCTCCGGTGGCAGCCCCCCGCACCAGGCTGTCTCTCCGTCTCATCCCTACAGGTGCTCCCGCCTGTCCAGCGCTGCTAGAGCCTTCCTCTCCAGCGTTGCCTGAGCCACCAGTCAGCCAGGGGCCGCCAGTGCCGCCAGTCAGCCAGAGGCCGCCAGAGCCCCTCAGCCCAGATGCGCAAGAGCCCCTCAGCCCAGAGCTTCCGCCCCTCTGTCCCGAGCTGCCCCTCTGTCCAGAGCTTCCACACCTCTGTCCCGAGCTTCCGCCCCTCTGTCCCGAGCTGCCCCTCTGTCCCGAGCTGCCCCTCAGTCCAGTGGGGTCATTTAGTAGGGTCACCGTGGTTAGGAGGCCACGGAAGCGGACAAGAAGGCGGACTAAGACGTTGGTGAAGTGGGGTCCGTGTCCTGCGCCAGAGCCGCCACCGCGGACAGACGCCCACCCAGACCCTCCCCTATAGGTTAAGGTTTTGCGGCCGGAATCCACACCTTTGGGGGGGGTACTGTCACGTTCTGACCTTTATTTCCTTTGTTTTGTCATTATTTAGTATGGTCATGAAGGTTGCAAAGTTCAAGGGGGCCGAATACTTTCGAAAGGCACTGTAAATGTTGTGGGACTATAGTAGATGAAGAATCAATACGTTTTAGATTGAGTATTTATTGGGTCATTATGTTAGTATATTATGTATGTTGGTAATAGTGTGTTATATTTGGAAATGTGTTTGAGATCCAAATAAATCAAATCAAATCAATATAGGATCACTGTAGGATCACTATAGGATTATATGATCCCTATATGATCACTATAGGATTATAGCGGCGGCTGGTAGCCTAGTGGTTAAAGCATTAGGCAGTAACCAAAAGGTTGCTAGATCAAATATGTCATTCTGCCCCTGAACAAGGCAGTTAACCCACTGTTCATAGGCCGTCATTGTAAATAACAATGTGTTCTTAACTGACTTGCCAAGTTAAATAAAGGTTAAATAAGAAAATACACTGCTCAACAAAAATAAAGGGAACACTAAAATAACACATCCTAGATCTGAATGAATTAAATATTCATATTAAATACTTTTTTCTTTTTCTTTACATAGTTGAATGTGCTGACAAAAAAATCACAAAAAAATGATCAATGGAAATCAAATTTATCAACCCATGGAGGTCTGGATTTGGAGTCACACTCAAAATGAAAGTGGAAAACCACACTACAGGCTGATCCAACTTTGATGTAATGTCCTTAAAACAAGTCAAAATGAGGCTCAGTAGTGTGTGTGGCCTCCACGTGCCTGTATGACCTCCCTACAACGCCTGGGCATGATCCTAATGAGGTGGCGGATGGTCTCCTGAGGGATCTCCTCCCAGACCTGGACTAAAGCATCCGCCAACTCCTGGACAGTCTGTTGGTGGAAGGAGCGAGAAATGATGTCCCGGATGTGCTCAATTGGATTCAGGTCTGGGGAACGGGCTGGCCAGTCCATAGCATCAATGCCTTCCTCTTGCAGGAACTGCTGACACACTCCAGCCACATGAGGTCTAGCATTGTCTTGCATTAGGAGGAACCCAGGGCCAACCGCACCAGCATATGGTCTCACAAGGGGTCTGAGGATCTCATCTCAGTACCTAATGGCAGTCAGGCTACCTCTTGCGAGCACATGGAGGGCTGTGCGTCCCCCCAAAGAAATGCCACCCCACACCATGACTGACCCACCGCCAAATCGGTCATGCTGGAGGATGTTGCAGGCAGCAGAACGTTCTCCACGGCGTCTCCAGACTCTGTCACGTCTGTCACATGTGCTCAGTGTGAACCTGCTTTCATCTGTGAAGAGCACAGTGCGCCAGTGGCGAATTTGCCAATCTTGGTGTTCTCTGGCAAATGCTAAACGTCCTGCATGGTGTTGGGCTGTAAGCACAACCCCTACTTGTGGACGTCAGGCCCTCATACCACCCTCATGGAGTCTGTTTCTGACCATTTGAGCAGACACATGCACATTTGTGGCCTGCTGGAGGTCATTTTGCAGGGCTCTGGCAGTGCTCCTCCTGCTCCTCCTTGCACAAAGGCGGAGGTAGCGGTCCTGCTGATGGGTTGTTGCCCTCCTCCACGTCTCATGATGTACTGGCCTGTCTCCTGGTAGCGCCTCCATGCTCTGGACACTACGCTGACAGACACAGCAAACCTTTTTGCCACAGCTCGCATTGATGTGCCATCCTGGATGAGCTGCACTACCTGAGCTACTTGTGTGGGTTGTAGACTCCGTCTCATGCTACCACTAGAGGGAAAGCACCGCCAGCATTCAAAAGTGACCAAAACATCAGCCAGGAAGCATAGGAACTGAGAAGTGGTCTGTGGTCACCACCTGCAGAACCACTCCTTTATTGGGGGTGTCTTGCTAATTGCCTATAATTTCCACCTGTTGTCTATTCCATTTGCACAAGAGCATGTGACATTTAGTGTTGCTTCCTAAGTGGACAGTTTGATTTCACAGAAGTGTGATTGACTGGGAGTTACAGTGTGTTGTTTAAGTGTTCCCTTTATTTTTTTGAGCAGTGTATATAGGATCACTATAGGTCTTCCAACATTAAATTGAGATGTGAGAGCCATAGAAGCCTTTTTCCTGTTCAACAGTTGATTGATGATTTTCCAAGTTGACTTTATATTGTTTAAAGATTCTTGGAATGTTCTAGTAAATCTATTGTGATATCCGAAGTAGATGGCTAAATCTGTTCTCATACTTTTTGTAATTGGCAATTTAATTTGGTAATTTGTCATTTGTAAATTCCGGGTAATTTGTTTTGTTTTTAGTGAGGATTTTTGGAGAGGGGTCTGACTAAGGGAAAGTAGTGGTGAAATATTATAAAATATCATCAGTCAACATGTTAAAGTGCTCAGTATTGTTACATATTCTACATCTAACGCTACTATCCATTTCCACCGGTTATTTTAACAAAGAGAAGTGGAATATTGTAAAGTGGTCAGAAATTAGTATTTAAATAACATATACTTGAATACGGATATAGTTGAACTCAGGTCTAATCAGACAACACGCAATACCAATATTAAAGTGAAAACCAAACAATAACCAACAAGTGTTTTACATTTTATCTGTTATTTTCCCGACGATTCTACATGTTCAATCGCCACCATTGTCTACAGCAGGTTCAGTAATCATCATACAATGTCCTCATACGATTGCACTTCACTTGTCTCTATACTAGTTTCAGTCAGTTTCAGTTATGTCACTGGCTTCAGTCTCTATACTAGTTTCAGTCAGTTTCAGTCACGTCACTGACTTCAGTCTCTATACTAATTTCAGTCAGTCCACTGGCTTCAGTCTCTATACTAGTTTCAGTCAGTCCACTGGCTTCAGTCTCTATACTAGTTTCAGTCAGTCCACTGGCTTCAGTCTCTATACTAGTTTCAGTCAGTCCACTGGCTTCAGTCTCTATACTATTTTCAGTCAGTCCACTGGCTTCAGTCTCTATACTATTTTCAGTCAGTTTCAGTTACGTCACTGGCTTCAGTCTCTATACTATTTTCAGTCAGTCCACTGGCTTCAGTGTTGAGTGGGGGGTCCCTGTACAAGTCGCGGTTCTGGAGATCATTGCAGTTCCAGTGTTCCAGTGTTCCAGTGCTGAGTAGGGGTCTCTGTACCTAGTCGCGGTTCTGGAGATCATTGCAGTTCCAGTGCTGAGTAGGGGTCTCTGTACTAGTCGCGGTTCTGGAGATCATTGCAGTTCCAGTGTTCCAGTGCTGAGTAGGGGTCTCTGTACTAGTCGCGGTTCTGGAGATCATTGCAGTTCCAGTGCTGAGTAGGGGTCTCTGTACTAGTCGCGGTTCTGGAGATCATTGCAGTTCCAGTGCTGAGTAGGGGTCTCTGTACTAGTCGCGGTTCTGGAGATCATTGCAGTTCCAGTGCTGAGTAGGGGTCTCTGTACTAGTCGCGGTTCTGGAGAACATTGCAGTTCCAGTGCTGAGTAGGGGTCTCTGTACTAGTCGCGGTTCTGGAGATCATTGCAGTTCCAGTGTTGAGTAGGGGTCTCTGTACTAGTCGCGGTTCTGGAGATCATTGCAGTTCCAGTGCTGAGTAGGGGTCTCTGTACTAGTCGCGGTTCTGGAGATCATTGCAGTTCCAGTGTTCCAGTGCTGAGTAGGGGTCTCTGTACTAGTCGCGGTTCTGGAGATCATTGCAGTTCCAGTGCTGAGTAGGGGTCTCTGTACTAGTCGCGGTTCTGGAGATCATTGCAGTTCCAGTGCTGAGTAGGGGTCTCTGTACTAGTCGCGGTTCTGGAGATCATTGCAGTTCCAGTGCTGAGTAGGGGTCTCTGTACTAGTCGCGGTTCTGGAGAACATTGCAGTTCCAGTGCTGAGTAGGGGTCTCTGTACTAGTCGCGGTTCTGGAGATCATTGCAGTTCCAGTGTTGAGTAGGGGTCTCTGTACTAGTCGCGGTTCTGGAGATCATTGCAGTTCCAGTGCTGAGTAGGGGTCTCTGTACTAGAGCAGTCTGTGGTGTCGCTGCAGGTCTGGAAAACTTTTGTCCAGCGGGGGAGGAAGTAGGGAAGCTGCTCTCGGAGTTCCTGGCAACGCAGGCCGTACACCACGGGGCTGAGTGCCTGCCCCACTAGTAACACCACGAAGTTGGTCACTGTGGCGGCCATATTGTGCTTCCACCTGGTGATGATGGGCACCAGAGGGAGCAGGTACAGGATCATCTGTAGCATGTGGATCAGGATGGTGCGGCGCCCGCTGCTGTTGGAGCGTGAGAAATGCCCCGCCCGGCAGCCCTCCATGTAGATGAGCACGTAGCTGGTCATGATGAGCAGTACCAAGAACACCACCAGCGCCAGGCTGCTGAACCGAGACGCGGGACTCTCCAGCGTGGTGGAGCACACGGGGTCCAGTTCCACCACATAGGCCCAAGAGGACTGAGCGCAGGCCAGGACAGTGAACAGAACCGGGTTGAGCAGGGCCACGAACCAAGCCAGCGTCATGACGGAAGACCGAATGCGACGCACCAGCGCTGGGTAGTGGAGCGGCCGCAGGATGGACAGGCAGGTGTTGAGGGCCATGAGTGTGAGGGTGATGCCCATGCCACGGCCTAGAGCCACCTGGAAGTCAAAAAGGACCCAGCAGGTCAGGCGGTTGATGGGCACGCGGAGGGCGCGGAGGCCGTGCAGGATGGTGCCCACCGCGTTGAAGCTGGTCACACAGGCACAGTGCTGGCACAGCAGAACGAAGCGGACGTTGCGACGCAGCTCGACTGTGTGGAACACTGTCACCACAATGAGGTAGGTCAACAAAAAGGTGATCAGGAAGATGCCCCCGTGGACACACACTTTTACCGTGTCCAGCAGCCCTATGTCACCCCCAGATATAGTAGCATTTAAAAGGCCTGAGTAGAGGAAAGACACACAAAAAAACTTAGAAATAACATGTGAAGTTAAACCACATAAAGGCATGAGTGAGATTATTTTTGATACTTTGATAAACCACATAGGACGTCAATGACAATACAATGACTGTAAACCCAAGATAGAGCAAAGGCATAGGTTGAGACTAAAGAAAAATTACAGGGAGGAAAAACAGCTGAAAAAAATAGTCATTTCTTACCTGTATTCTGTTCCACTGCCACCTCATAGTTGGAGTCATTGGACATTGCTTCTGCTGATTCTGGCAGGTCACAGGGGGGAAAACTACATTTGCCAAACCAAGAATTCTCAAAACCAAGTTAATGGTGCCAACATATACAGTATGAGTGTCTCTACTATGGCTGCTAGCCCTTTGCTTCAGGTAACTGTGATCTTCTATATCTTTGCCTTGTATTTTCTATCACGTGTCACCAGCGCCATGCATTTAGTTACAGATTCTTTATCGACTGCCTCCTAATCCGTAGGTTTAGTGGAATAGACTGTTCTGAGTCAACACCTGCCTCTCAGCGTGGCAAAATTCTATATTTAACAGTAGGTGGAGCAAATTATTGTGCTCCTAGGTGTGTGTGCTATGCTGAGTGTGTGTGTGTGTTAACATCTGACCTGCGCCAGGAGGGTTTGTCGCTAGTGACTGTGAAGGTCCATGAGTGGAGATCATACTGAACACTTTCCCTATTTATTAAGGATGTTAAAATGATTGGACCCTTTGGTCCTCAAGTTATTTAGCTGAGATAAGGATTTCATATAGAATATACTGTAGGTTTAAAATATTGTTATATTTTCAACATTGTAAAAATACATAATATATATTTACAAAACCATATCAAATAGGAAGAAAAATGTTATGAGAACACAGCTGGCAGGTTTTTATCATTTTATTGTTACCAAACGTGCCCTCCCTGAATCATTCCCCTGAATGGTATTGTCCTGCTTGTGCTAAATTGTATAAGGAAAAAGAGTATGGCACATGTACAACAGAGGGTAATTTTTATTTTTTATTTTACCTTTATTTAACCAGGCAAGTCAGTTAAGAACAAATTCTTATTTTCAATGCCGGCCTAGGAACAGTGGGTTAACTGCCTATTCAGGGGCAGAACGACAGATTTGTACCTTGTCAGCTCAGGGGTTTCAACTTGCAACCTTCCGGTTGCTAGTCCAACGCTCTAACCACTACCCTGCCACCCCATATTAACATCTCCAGCCATTGCCACAACATCCTTTGCTGCCAGGCAACTGTCTATGAGAGAAACTGTCTTCCAACACAACACAGCCACTGTATTGTTTGAAAGACAAGAAGCATAACGAACATGAATTCATCAAACATTCACTAGTCATCATATTTGTATCAAAAACTATTTGTTTTTCGACTTGTTTTTCTCCACCCGAAATCAAGCCGTCCTCTATTCCTCAGCATGGAAACCTCAAGGATCCTATTTAGAGTGTAAAGATAAAACAAAAATCATTTCAGTGAGCTTTCTGAATCAGAGCTCCAGTCCCCCTGTGCCACACCACGACCCTGACCCGCAATCACCCCACAGCGCTGCATGTCTGTACAGAGCTGCTCTGGCCCAGGGTTCGACTCAGAACCTGGCTCTATATCTGCAGCGTGGCTCTCTAGGTCCTCACTGCGCTCCACCATTGTGTCTACATCATAGCGCTCCGGGTCTGTACAGAGTAGCTTCTGGCTCCTCTTCCTCCTGCGGCTGATCTGTTTCTGCAGCTGCAACTTGCTGGTGAAGAAGACGCTCTTCCAGCCCAGCTCCAGGGCCAGGGCCTCCACCTCGGCCGACACGGCGCCGCAGTGGCCGCGCACCGCCTGCTCCCAGAACTCCTCCGAACGACACAGCTGACAGACACACAGGGAACAGTGGTTAGGGACCTAAGACCAGAGTTTGCGGTCCATCATTCAGTCAGTTAACTCACCAGGGGTTTAAACCACAAACAAAAACAACAGATTTACTACAGAAAATAAACCAACAGAAAATAGAAATATGAAAATGGAAAACACGTAATTACAGTCAGATATACCTATGTAGTTACAAAAGGATTCACATACAGTCTATATCATAGGCAGCATACAGTCTACATCACAGGGTTTGATCTTGGGCTGTATCATAATCGACCGTGATCGGGGGTCACATAGGGGGGGTGCACAATTGGCCCAGCGTTGTCAGGATTAGGGGAGAGTTTGCCCAGGGTAGGCCGTCATTGTAAATAAGAATTTGTTCTTAACTGACTTGCTTAGATAAAGGTAAAAACATTTTTTTTTAAATAGGCAGTAATACTGTCTACATGCATGCACCGAGTCTCACACAGACAGAGTGGGTCCATTCACCTTCCTGAACCTGTGTGAGGTGTGTCCAAGCCGTGCCACGTCCTCCAGTTCCAGATGGGTCAGGATGTGGAGAAGCAGGGGGTCGGGCAGACGCTCCAGGTAGTCATAGTGGCCCTGACATAGTGCCTGGCTGTACTGAAGGATCCGTGGGCCAAACACCACACTCACCTGACCTAGGAAACCATCACACCAGTGGAGGCTGCTGAGGGGAGGACGGCTCATAATAATGGCTGGAATGGAGTCAATGGAATGGTATCAACCACATCAACGACGTGGTTTCCATGTGTTTGATACCATTCCACTGACTCCATTCCAGCCATTATTATGAGCCGTCCTCCCCTCAGCAGCCTCTACTTGATTACACAGACAGCACCTGTCAACACTTAGCCTCATGCCCACCAACAGGGACGTTGCTTAACTTTTTTTTTGTGCTGTGCCCAACCTAGCCAAAGTCCGTTACGAGGGCATTAGACCATGGGAGAATCTCAACTGCATTTCCTTGACTCCTCTCGCCCCCTCTCCTTCTCAAACCCCATTGGATGAGAAAGTCAGAGGTCCTTCCCCTCTGACCACCTCCAATGGGTTTTGAGATTTTCCCCATCTCTCTGACCTAGCAACTAGGCGATTTCAAAAGTCTTTCTAGTAAAATATGCTTAAAAAAATGCAACACCTGTGAATGGACACAATCTCTACACCAAGGGTCACCAATCCTGTTCCTGGAGAGCTACCGTCCTGTAGATTTTCACTCCAACCCCTAGTTGTATCTAACCTGGTTCTTATCAGCCAGATAATTATTAGAATCAGGTGTGTTAGACTAGGGTAGGAGTTAAAACCTACAGGATGGTAGCTCTCCAGGAACAGGGTTGGAGTTAACCTACAGGACCGTAGCTCTCCAGGAACAGGGTTGGAGTTAACCTACAGGACCGTAGCTCTCCAGGAACAGGGTTGGAGTTAAAACCTACAGGACAGTAGCTCTCCAGTGTCAGGGTTGGAGTTAAAACCTACAGGACAGTAGCTCTCCAGTGTCAGAGTTGGAGTTAAAACCTACAGAAAGGTTATCTCTCCAGGAACAGGGTTGGAGAGCCCTGGTCTAGGCCATTGCCTCTACAACATCTGCCCTCCTGGAAACTATCCTTCTGACACACCTGTGAACCTAAATCATGGGAACTGCCGATTTAGCTGCCTGGAATAGTATCATTTAATTAGGGGTTGATTGGGTTACAATCAAAGCAGTCATTTTTAGCATGGTAATTCGCTTCACTCGAGGGCATAGGGTTGGTTATTTTGGGCATTTACGCTATTATCTATCTTGCTATTAGTGAGCAGGTGGGCTGTAAGTTGAGCAGGTGGGCTGAGGGCTAGTCTACACTGGGCACCTTACTCTGAAGCAGGCTGTCATCCAAGTAGTCATTGTGAGACTCCCTCAGTTCTCCTGGCTTTGTGTTCCTACCATCACTTCTCAAAGAAATCTTCCACCATCTCCAAATAACCTGAAAAATATAGGCCTATGAGAATTGCAGAGCAAATGGTATTACAGTATTTAATGTAGCTAGCTAAATGGCTTTGCTGACTATTTGTTACTAATGCTATTTATTTGAACTATTTATTGCCAGCTTTCTGGCATAGCCTTTATTTGTTAGTTAATCTAGTACTAGCTTGCTCGGCTATATTGTTATGTGTCTAACGTTAACGTTACTGACATGTACGTTATTATAGCTAGCTAACGCGTTGGCTTAAACGAAGAGTGAAATATTACTGTAGCGTTAGAGTTTTGGATGTCATAAGGTGAATTCACCAATTTGTAAGTCGCTCTGGATAAGAGCGTCTGCCAAATGACTTAAATGTAAATGGCTAACGTTAGCTTAGAAATGTCTTGAGAAAAAAATGATTAAATGCTTTACATTTTAGAGAGGACATAACACGAAAAGATTTACCTCTGTCTTGGTAACAGAAAATTGGAAGAAGTCTTTATTGGGTGCAGGACCTTGACCACTGACTTCAAATAAACTTTTCCCCAGCAAAGTCGACATTTTGGACGCTTGGTTTGTGGTTGCCACGGCAACGAACGGGTTCGTTCAGTTTACTTCCAGCGTGCAAGAATGTAACGAAACTCCTCCTGCTGCAACATTCCTTCCTGCTGCAACATTCCTTCCTGCCGCAACATGCTGGAATGTAACGAAAACCTCCTGCTGCAACATTCCTTCCTGCCGCAACATGCTGGAATGTAACGAAAACCTCCTGCTGCAACATTCCTTCCTTCCGCAACATGCTACAATGTAACAAATAAAAAATTACAACTTCCTCTTGGGTTTGAAGTCACTTTTGTAGCTGTGTATAAATGAAAAGCTACGTTTTCCTGATACTTGAGTCAATGAAAACATTTCCTCATAAAGAGCTATAGTGAACAACATTTTACTGAGTTACAGATCATATAAGGAAATCAGTCAATTGAAATAAATTCACTAGTCCCCAATCTTTGGATTTCATATGACTGGAAATACAGAGAGAAAAAAGGTAGGGGCGTGGATCAGAAAACCAGTCAGTATCTGGTGTGACCATCATAGAGTTGATCAGGCTGTTGATTGTGGCCTGTGTAATGTTGTCCCACTCCTCTTCAATGGCTGTGCAAAGTTGTTGAATATTGGCAGGAACCTGAACACACTGTTGTACACGTCGTCAATCTAGACTCTAGAGCATCCCAAACATGCTCAATCGATGACATGTCTGTACGGAGGCCATGGAAGAACAGGGACATTTTCAGCTTCCATGCATTGTGCACAGATAGATCCTTGCGGCATGGGGCCGTGCATTATCATGCTGAAACATGAGGTGGCGGCGGCAGATGAAAGGCACGACAATGGGCCTCAGGATCTCATCACGGTATCTCTGTGCGTTCAAATTACCATCGATAAAATGAAATTGTGTTCGTTGTCCATAGTTTATGCCTGGCCATACCACAACCCCACCATGGGGCACTCTGTTCACAATGTTGACATCAGGAAACCATACACGTGGTCTGTGGTTGTGAGGCCGGTTCTACATACTGCCAATTCTCTAAAATGACATTTGAGGCAACTTCTGGTAGAGAAAGGAACATTCAATTCTCTGGCAGCAGCTCTGGTGGACATTCCTGCAATCCACATGCCAATTGTACTCCCTTAAAACTTGAGACATCAGCACAAGGTGCACTTGTGTAATGATCATGCAGTTTCATCAGATTCTTGATATGACACACCTGTCAGGTGGATGGATTGTCTTGGCAAAGGAGAAATGCTCACTAACAAGGATGTGAACACATTTGTGTACAACATTTTAGAGAAATAAACTTTTTTCTGTGCATATGGAACATTACTGGGATATTTTATTTTAGCTCATGAAACATTGTACCAACACTTTACATGTTGCGATTATATTTTTGTTCACTGTAGATTTTAACCTCAAATTCTAAATGAAACAAATGAGAATCAAGTGCAAACTGCAGTTAAAAATCTTTAATATATTTATACATATATTTATATATGTACACATTGACTTACGTATTACTGTAATGGCGAGTAACACAATTGCATTAATTAAAAGTGATTGGGGGGCACAAGTTAACCATCTCTCCAAATAAATACAAACTTGTCATGTGTTTTTACACACACATGCGCAGGGCTGTAGCTACATATGAAGACACCAAGGTCCGGACACTGAGGTATAATGGTCCGGACCTCGGTCATTCTTTACAATTAAAAAAATAAAACATTTATTTAAAAAAAAAAAAAAATGTACGAACCGACTTGGGGTCTCCACTTACGGTTGAGAGATAGAATAGTAAAATACACAAGGTGTAATTTAAAAACTTGGTTGTGCATCAGCTGTTTTCCTTTTGTTACATGTCACTCACTGACAATCACTCAATTGTGGCGGGTACTGGTAAATGGGTCTAGTTAGTCTAGCCAGCTAAACGTGTAGTAATCATGGTTGAATTACCAACTGGGCACATGTCCTATTAACACAGCATAAGTCATGACAAAATGTGTAGAATTGCAGGAAATTAGCTTTAAGACTGCAACAACAAGAATATGTATGTAAAGCAAATGTAGTTGTTTACCTTTTGTTACTAAAATACTTTTTCTGTTAACAGATCCCTCTGTACGTATTAATTTCTAGTTTGTAATCCCGGTGCAGAGTTAATGTGAGTTAATGTGTAGCGGCTAATCGTATAGCTAATAGGCTGTGTTTGTAGGCCGACTGAGGTGAACGGAGCAACAGCAACCAGTGTGATAATGGCTGGGGTCATTTAAGCTTGTTTTTGCTGTTCTTCAAATAGCATTTTAGAGTTTATAAATTGTATAAATGCAGTAAATGAGCTTTAACTTAAAATTTCTTTGATTGGGTAAAATCTAGGATTGGGGGGGGGGGGTCCTGCTACACAATATTGTACCCTGCTGAACGCACCCCAGGTGGAACCCCAAGTAATAGTGGTATTAATCATGCACCAAATAACAGTCCCTTACACCGTAACTGCAGGCAGAGGCGTCATGCCAATTGAAACCACAATACATTGTTTCTTTAACACGGAATTCATTAAAATGATACTGAATATGGCTTCCGGTGACACCTTGTTCACCAGCCTGATTCTTCACCAACATCTAATCGTCATCGTTCCCGATGAGTAAATCTTTGTCACCTCAGTTCCCTCCTAGACCTATTGTATACAACCATGTTAGTTATCATATAAACACACTGGTAGAAACATTGTAGTGGCACCAGCAAAGTCCTCCGCCCACGTCAAGTCCTAATCATAGATAACATTTATTTTAAACGTGAATACAAATGCCGACATGCACAATAATACTGTCAAACATAATAAACTACAAAATATGTATAGAGACCGTATAAGTCCCAGGGCATCGTTCCAGGGCAGTCCCCGGTCCCATAGTCCTTCATAGTGTCGTAAACATAGTTAAGAAAATCTTGATTTCAGAGTTTCAGAAATGTACCGTCAAGTCACAAGGTGTGACTGAGCCGGTACATTGAATAGGTGCTGTATGCTGCCCTCTGGTGGTGACGACGGGAGGGAGGCGCGCTACAGGAAGGGGTTGGTGTTGGAGCTTCCAGAGGGGTAGGATCCGGCCGGGGCTCCCGCCTGGTTGGAGACAATGGGTTAATCAATATTGTAAAATACATGACCATCGGCATGACTGCCAAACGTTCATCCATGAAGTTAGCAGAGACAGACAGACAGAGAGAGGGCACACATACGCGTTTTTACATTGGTCCCATGCAGAAGTTGTATGTGTGTAAGTCAATTGTATGTGTTCGGACTTGTATTTTGTTGGTCAAAGTCAGGCACAAAGTGTTTCACACTTGTATTACCATCAAAGACCACAAAATGTTCTTTGACATGATCTGGAAACATACACACTATTAAATACTCCCCATAAATGGGTTATTGGTCATCCCAGGACCAGCCATGAGCTGCCCAAAGGGGGTCATGGAGGGCTTGGTCTGTCCATAGACTGTATATCCACCAGGGCCTGTCAATGCAGAGAAAAAAACGGATTAAGGCTTAATGCTCTGTTTACCAATTAGGTTCCCAAATAGTGGAATGATGGCTATTTAGTTGCAGAGTGGATACTAGCCAGAAACATGCTCTTTGTTTATAGTGTAGGGTCACAAGAAAAGTCACAGCACAAAAATTGTTTTGGAAATCACCACTTTAATGTTATGGCCAAACTATATTGTGAATGAAACTACACTACTTACCATTAGGTTGTTGGGGTTGGTAGGCCCCCGACTGGGGGTAAGGGCAGGGGGCCTGGCCAGGGAAGGGCTGCTGGAAGGTCCCACTAAAACTGGTCGGGAGGCAGTAAGAAGAGGCATTCCCAAAGCCAGCAGGCATACTCATAGAGCCTGTGCCAAACGAGGCTAGGATACAGAGAGAGATGGGAGTGGGGCGGAGTGAGTAACATGAACACAGTGGCAAACACAAACAAACCTTTCAATGTACAGGATCTACTGATATCAAACAATGCAATTTCAGACAAAGAGAGACAACTGGATGAGGCCCAAACACACACACTTGATATGCATGTATGCACTTTCATGTGCTCACACAAACACACCTGCGGCCGGTGCTATACCATTGGTCTGGAAGGGGTTGGTGGCCATATCCGGGGCAGCAGCAGCAACAAATGGGTTATTGGACGAGACGGCTGAAACAACAGGAAATGACATCATGCTCTCATTAGGTTTGAGAGTCAACCATTTCAGAAAATACTGTAGGTGTAACAATCCACTCACCTCCAAAGCCTTGCTGCATGTTAGGTAAGACTGGCTGAGTCTGGGCAGGCGAGGTTCCCAACACAGCTCCAAACAAATTCCTAGATTCACTTAAATACAAAACATGAATACATTTCTTAGCTCATTGAACCACAAAAAAAATATATAACTATTTTTGAGGAGATCTAAATGCAAAGGCTAAAAATGTATTTTTAGTGCCAAGTTTTGGAGTGGTGTCTGGCTCTCACCCCTGGACACTACTCCCTGTGGGGGCAGAGGAGCTCAGCTCGTTGTCCAACTCAGCCAGGGCAGCGTAGCGGTCCTCTGCCGAGGTGCCCAGCTGGGACTGGGCTGGTACAGCACCAGCCACTGACGGCACTGGGACACCTCGCCCTACAGAGAGCGAGAGAGACATACACATGGGTCAATATACACACATTCACACACAGGAGAAAGGACATGGACACTAACACACTAAAGAAAGAGGCACACATGGTATGATAAAAACAAGCTAACCTGTTCCCCTGTTGGGCTTGGGACAGAGATAAAAACAAGCTAACCTGTTCCCCTGTTGGGCTTGGGACAGAGATAAAAACAAGCTAACCTGTTCCCCTGTTGGGCTTGGAACAGAGATAAAAACAAGCTAACCTGTTCCCCTGTTGGGCTTGGAACAGAGATAAAAACAAGCTAACCTGTTCCCCTGTTGGGCTTGGGACAGAGATAAAAACAAGCTAACCTGTTCCCCTGTTGGGCTTGGAACAGAGATAAAAACAAGCTAACCTGTTCCCCTGTTGGGCTTGGAACAGAGATAAAACAAGCTAACCTGTTCCCCTGTTGGGCTTGGAACAGAGATAAGAAACAAGCTAACCTGTTCCCCTGTTGGGCTTGGAACAGAGATAAAAACAAGCTAACCTGTTCCCCTGTTGGGCTTGGGACAGAGATAAAAACAAGCTAACCTGTTCCCCTGTTGGGCTTGGAACAGAGATAATGAATGAAATGACATTTCATTTTCATATCAAACCGCCTATAAGCAACCCATCCCTTATGGGATTAATTGACACAAACAAACATTGCAATAATTCACTGTGGCAATTAAATAATGTAAATGAGAGGGTTTGTATGAGAATGGGACCCGGCGGTACCTGACGCAAACGACTGAGAGGGGGGTGAGGTCCTGAAATGCAGAGGTAATCCAGAGTTGCCAAACATCTCAAAGTTGGCAAAGTCAGCTTTTGAGTTAACCTTAGTCACTGCAAACCACAAGAGGAGGAAACACAAAACCCTGGCAATGTGAGGAATGAGGAATGGTGTGACGGTAAAACCCTGACAATGGGAGGAGCAGCAAATGACAATGATTTAACATACAAACAACATTATAATGACTTGTGTAGCTGCTTAGGCACATTCACAGTTTTACTACACTACTCTTCTTAACTCATTTGCATGAACTCGAGATGTATTTCATTTTGACTCCTTGAAGACAAATCATTCAAATCCACTCAACATTGGGCAGCGTCTAAATCCAATTGAAAAAGGTCAATCTGCAGTTGCTACATACATTTTTTGAACAAATTGAACTTATTAAATGTACCCATTGAGTCTTGAAGAATATAACTTATAAATGCCTCGTGAGCTTAGTTCAACAGTTGTACCCCGTCAGAAATCCAAAATATAAGCTTGTTTTACTTCAATGTTTGTAAACAAAGTAAATGTAAACAAAACACTAAAAATCCTCTAAACATGGTTAAAACCATCATGGATGGTCAGTCCTTGCATCCATAGTGGTCTATGAATGTGAGAGTGGTTACATTTCTCCAGCCCCATCCATCAGCTTTATAGCAAAACAATAGTCTTATTGTTTCCACTGCTGATTGCTGCTTTAAATACAATTTTCACTTAGTCTCCCATTAACATCCACGCATGACTAAGTGGAAGTTCAACCTAAATGGAAGTTAAGATTTGCCCCTGGGAGTTTGAGCGAAGGCCACTCTCAATCATTACTAGATTGTCTTGGGAACCTGGTTGGCTAGGGAAACCTGATTGGCTCATTACCTGATTGGCTGGGGAAATTCGCAAAGTTGGCAAAATTGGCGTTGCTGGCAGCCTGAGAGGGCAGAGCGGCAAAGATGTCTCCACCCAGGTCTGTAAGGAGGTCAAACTTCTTCTCCTGAACTATGGGATGGGCCAGGGAACGAACCACCATTGGGGACTGGCAGAGGGAGAGAGACCATGAGGAATAATTCATAACAATTTAGCAACGTATATATAGCGCTTTTCAAAGAATCTTAAAGTGCCTGCACTTCAAAGCACAAAAAAAAAGACAGGTAATTTAGAAAAACAACATCACAACGTTATGAAAGGGACAGCCATGGCTTGAGTGGTCATCTGAGGAAGGGGGTCAAGCAGGGAGAGACAGTCCAGAGGCAGGCAGGAAGTGTGATGTCGTCAAGGTGTCTCACTGTCTCTGACTTTCCCGTAGTAGAACTCAGTCAGATGAAGTCTGAGCTAAGCCACTGTAGTCTATGGACTCCGTAGAAGGTAGGTAGCTAGCTACCAAAATTAAGCGCCCACTTGGATGATGCTATGGCAGTCACGTGGCACTAGAAAGCACACCACATTTCAATAATAATTAAATAGCAGCCTTGTAACGTCGTCCTCCCTAAGAGCCTCATCACTGCAGTCTTGCTTTCGGCTTCTCTTCATCCTCCAGACACGAGCTGGCATTCGAATCAAAACAGCTAGCCAGCTAACTTTAACGTTAGCTAGCTCTTCAAACAACTTCAATCAGCTTCATTCTTAATATTGTGGTGGATTCTGATTATATTAATTAGCTATATTAATTGTTCATTCTTAAAACAAAAAGGATTGTAGGTAAAAATACCATAGAAATTACAAAAATATTTACAAAATGTACAGGAGCTCTCGGCTTAGGCTGCTGCTAGGGCGCCATGGCAACTGTCTACTCAATAATGACATGTTTCAAATTAAAATAACTGGGGCCATTTTGGGTTGCACCCATTGACTTATGACTAGACCAAGTTATGAAAATGGATAAAAGGGCATCAGCCTAAAATCATTTGTTTGGAGTGACTCAAAAGCACATCAGCCTGAAATGTATCATGCCATATGTTAAGAAAGCAGGTAGAAGCAATACCTGACGTGTTGGGGGGGTCTTGTTGAGCTGCAGGGTTTTCAGGGGCTGGACCTCCGGGGTGCTGGCTGTGCTGCTGGCTGAGGAGCCCGACTTGGAGGCCTGGGCCATGGCTACCGTCCTCGCCTGGTCTGGAGGGACGTACCTGTATTCACAGAAGCATAAAGACAAATACATCCAGGGAATTGCTGGAACTGAGTTCCAAAAGGTGTAAAACTGGGTTCATGAATTCATAGGATTTTATATATTGGCAGTTCTCTAGAGAGTGATTTTTCCTCCAATTCCACCCCTGAATATATCACAATAGAGAGTGGAGGATCTCTACTTTTTGAGATATTCCGTTAACACCATAGAAAGTAGAAGAGTGAAGCTCCTCACCATCTTTTCTTCTCATATTTTTCCTGGAGGAATTCTTTTACTTTCTGTGGTTCGCGGAAGTCTGGAACAACCAATGTCTTGTCATCGTACAGCCCCAACCAGATGTATTTACAAACCTAGAGA
This sequence comes from Oncorhynchus masou masou, assembly GCF_036934945.1. Classification (NCBI taxonomy): domain Eukaryota; kingdom Metazoa; phylum Chordata; class Actinopteri; order Salmoniformes; family Salmonidae; genus Oncorhynchus; species Oncorhynchus masou. The sequence goes on from NC_088228.1 coordinate 8,762,348, forward strand.
GACAGTGTGTGGGGAAGGGGGAGAGAAAGGAAAAAGAGAAATGACAATAAACTCCCTTGAGACAGAAAATCTCAGATGGAAGACATGCACAAAGACAATAATCCATTGTTCTTCAATACAGGTCCTGGGGACCCACAGGGTCAGTGGGATTTTATTCTCAATACTAACACATCTGAACAAGCTAATCATCAATGCCTTTGAATGAATCCGGTGTTAGTAGTGCTAGGCTGGAATAAAAGGCTGCATTCCTCTCGGATCCCCAGGACTAGGATTGAAGAACACATTTCATAGTACATTACATGAATTAATGTCAGTACCTCATTGGTGTGTTTCTGTAAGAATTCAATTTCCTGTAGTGTGAAGGTGGTCATAGAGATAGACTTCACTCTGTGGGGGGGATTCAGGCCTCGTCTAGAGTGTGTGTGTGTATGGGAGGGAGGGGAGGGGGTAACGATAGCAGAGAGGAACAATTGGTGAGTATGCATTCTGTGTCAATAATTTTACAATGACCAGGCACAACATGACTATATACTCACAAAATGCTTTAATGTGCTTAGCCTTCACACATGGAGTGAGATCATCCGTTTTATCATCAGTTGTGCTTTTGTCAGTAGTCCCTTCCTATTGTGGTCTCTAAACCATATGCATTTGAATTACTTGACCTTCTTCACGTATTTTATAAGTGTTTGGCAAGCAACAAATGCGACCATTTCTGCAGAGGCCAATACTATATACACCTATAGGAGTGAGCAACGGATGTCCCAAACTACGTTTATGTTATAGATAAACTTGGATTGGGAAAGAGCCGAGGTTGGGCAAGAGTTTCGCTGGTGGTCCAGTGACGTGCTGTTTTGACACACTGGGCAAATACGCCTTTTATCAGCAACCACACACACACACACACACACACACACACACACACACACACACACACACACACACACACACACACACACACACACACACACACACACACACACACACACACACACACTAACCTTGAGACAACTATTTTCGGCACAAACAATACTTTAGTTGAACTTTTAAAGATTGGGAATTGAAAGCTCTCCTTACATCAAAGTACAGGCTTTGCGACCCTGCCAAATCAATACTAGTCTTTCGCTAACATTGGATAGCATTACATGCGGTGTTGGGGAGCTTGATAAGTAATATTAGCTAAACCACTAAAAAACACCATAAAGAACGACTTTAGCTTGTTTTAAAAATCAACCCCACATAAATGCATAACAATGGTCAACACGGTACTTACAGGATGCCAGAACAGGTGGTACAGACGAAGGAACCCACTGTCATGTTGGCATAAGTCGGGCCGCGCTGGTCGCAATCAAAACACTTCCTATTCGGGGGCTGGCTAGTCATTTCCCGGAGCATCTTAAGATGCGCCTCTTCTTGTTTTCGCTTCGCACTCGTCGCCATGGTTGAGAAAAGGGGCTGCTAAAAGGTGGGAGAAATTAATCCAGGGCTAGGCAGGGGATGTCTTGGCTCGACAGCGGTGGTTCAGACACCTTGCAAAGGTCTAGTGGGACAGACACGTTTCTTCTTCCTTGGTTTACAGGTGTACTAGACAGCTAACCGCAGCGTGACTGACACCTACTGGCGGGCAGCAATGACCACTCGACAACATTACATTGATGAATAGCAGTTTAAGAGTAAATACGATGTTTACCATCACACTGAATATGTTTTGTAACAACGACTTAAGAGAATCTCCTCTTCCAAAAGGCACAATTTGGAGTTTTGGTCTCAACTTTGACATGATCCTGTCAGTTCGTCAAGAAAGTAATTTGCCTAGAATGTGGCACTGTTGAGGGTAGCAGGTGTCCACCCATTTGCCTTCCCTCAATATAAATCAATCGTCTCCTGTTTTGGCTGAAGGAACGAGCAAGGCCCCACAGACAGTGGTTGCACTGTTCTCGCCAACGAGTCCCCGACTCTGCTCATCCTGTTTACTCGCACACTGGGAGTTGGCCTGGGCCGTGTTCATTAGGGCACACAAGGTTTTAAAAAGGAAAACATATGAGAATGACCAATTGGACATGTCCAGTTAGTCTGTCCCCGTTTCAGTACATTTCCTCCCGCTTGGTGCCTAATGAACATGACCCTGAGGTAGTCGCTGTCCCGAATCACTAATCGGTTTATGCTCTATTGTTCGGAAGTTAAAGAAGTGTATAGATCAGTTGATCTGCACAGCTCCATGCTCAGGTAGACTTTCATGGTCCCTTTTCAGGTAGGAATATGAGAGAAAATATCCAGTGCAGTGTTATCAACCCGACCTTCAGTATGCTGGTCTGTAACGTCATATCGTTTGCATTTTCAATACTGATGCAATTCGCACGTATATTTACACACTATGTCCGAGCCTAACCGAATGGCAAACACTTCCAGCTGATTACGAGGAAACGTTATTCGGTCGACTACACTCGGTTACTGTTTACTTATTTTTGCATCACTTTGAAAATACAAACGAGAGAACCAACCCGCACCACAAAAAGTCAGGTAAAGAACACTTTCCTGTGGATTTATCTCCACCTCTTACCGTCAAAAGGACCAACAGCATGTACAACCGGTAAAGTGTAAATATAATTGTATTCAAAGACTGGAGGAACCATGGTAACAGTCTAGGGCATTCTCTTCACTGTCAGACAGCTGGGGTGGAATCATTAGTCCAAACAGTTGCAAAACGAGAGTTTCTATTGGACAAATTAAGTTATGACCTTCCCCATTTAATTCCTTTTGCTATTGTTTATGAAATGTTTTGTAACAGAATCGGCGAACGCCCCTGGTTAGTCAGGATGCATTTGCTTTACTGCCAGGCACCATCTGAGGACAGTGTCACTTGGACTCACTCTCTTTCCTTTGGCTGCGATGGAAGATTCAGCCGGCTACAAGGGGAGAGATACGACTGGTATTTCAGACAACCCAATGACTAAATACATACAAGAAATACACTGGCCGATTTAGGTGCCACGTCACTTTCAGTTTAGCCTGGTATCCAGTGTGTTAGGTGCCACAGCACTTTCAGTTTAGCCTGGATTCCAGTGTGTTAGGTGCCACATCACTTTCAGTTTAGCCTGGTATCCAGTGTGTTAGGTGCCACGTCACTTTCAGTTTAGCCTGGTATCCAGTGTGTTAGGTGCCATGTCACTTTCAGTTTAGCCTGGTATCCAGTGTGTTAGGTGCCACAGCACTTTCAGTTTAGCCTGGTATCCAGTGTGTTAGGTGCCACATTACTTTCAGTTTAGCCTGGATTCCAGTGTGTTAGGTGCCACAGCACTTTCAGTTTAGCCTGGTATCCAGTGTGTTAGGTGCCACAGCACTTTCAGTTTAGCCTGGATTCCAGTCTGTTTCTGCTTTAGCCAACCCGGTTATGTTAGAATATTATCTTGCCAAACAATGTGACGTTGTTGAATGCAGGAAGAGTTAGGAAACCAGGCTACTCCCAGTTCAGCAGTACAGGGTCATGTTCAGTAGAGCACACAAGGTTTTAAAATCATTATGCATCATTATGCATGCAACAGAGAAGTAAAACCTGTGCTCTTACTGGACAAGTTCAGGTAGTACCTTCACTCTATTTCAAAACGTTTTATCCTGTTTCGAGCCTACTGAACACAACCCAGAAGAAAACAACATGGTTTTCAACACTTTTTAACTGTATCGAGAAGAGAGACTGTCAATATAACCAAATACATGAAAGGTGATCCATCAATAAGAAGACATACCTACACTGATGAGGTTATAAACAACTGTGAAAATCGCTGTACAATGCATACTGTTCACATGAGCCGTTCTGGATATGATGGACCAAAGTAAAAAGTTGATACAGTCTGGGGATCTCCAAAGCAATAAGTATATGAAGCATTTGGCATCGATTAAATGCCAAATGAAGTTCTACATATAGCCATCTTTATGCAGGGCTCTGGGCCTTATGATGAGATATAGAGTTCAGCGGGCACTTCCACCGTAAAAAAGTGAGGTGTCATTAAAATAATGAAGGCCTACGACCATGTGATGAAGGCCTGCTGGCCTGCTGGCTTTTGCTCCGTCCTGCTGCCTTGTCGCTCTCCCTCTCCGCTCAAGGGATTTCGCCATTCGACCGAGTATCCTGTACTCCCTACATATCACATACATACGGGAGAATACGGTTTTACATTACTACCATGGACATAAAACGTGCACTGCAAGATCCAGATGATTAGAGTTGTGCACACCAAAGGGGGTCGCATGTAACAAATGTCTCAGTTTTAGCTTTTAGAACACAACGAAGAAGATTACACGGACAGGGAGGACCTGATCCTAGATCAGCACTCTGAGACGCTGGATACATTTTGACCCCTGGTCTAACTCCAAATGGGTGTTATACAGGACCAGAACAGTACTTGACGTGTTTATCATGGCACAGAACCTGGACCAGGGCCTCCTCATTCGGCTCAATCCAGGTCAGGGGGCTCGGTCAGGGTGGTGTTCCTGGTACTGCCAGAACAGTGGTACAGGGCGGTTCTGGAGGAGGAAGGGTTGGAGAGTCTTATTCTAGGTACAGACCATGGACAGGGACATAGCATAGGTGTCACAAACTTCTGCCGAAGTCGAAGCCTCTCCTTGTTCGGGCGGTGCTCGGCGGTCGACGTCACCGGTCTTCTAGCCACCATTGATCCATTTTTCATTTTCCATTGGTTTTGTCTTCTTCCTACACACCTGGTTTCAATCCCATTCATTACCTGTTGTGTAATTAACCCTCCATTTTCCCCTCTTGTCTTTGTCAGAGATTGTTTGTTATTCAGTGTTGTGTTGTTTTTGTATTGGTGCGCGACGGGTCCTTGTACCCACTTTGTTTATTGTTAAATTTAGTGTTTGGAGAATGTTTTGTTTATTTGATATTAAATAACTCCATTACACTCAGTTTGATTCTCCTGCGCCTGACTTCCCTGCCACCTATACACACGACTCTGACAATAGGAGTGAAAAAATTAAATAACTATTAGTTAATAGATGTTGATCTTGTGAAGTGGGAACAAATTACATGTATTTCCTTGGTTTAATAGTATGTTTAATCCAGATTTATTAACGACTTCTGCAAACGTATTGGCACAAATCTCCAAGTCATTTTGTATTGTAGTAATATGAGCAGTGGTCAGGGAGGAAACGGACCATTCTGTTGATGTTCAGCACTACGTTCTCTATAGTCCGGTGCTGCTGGATCAGAGTCAGCGCTCTCTTGGGGCCAAGGCCTGCAATCTTATCGCAGTAGTCACAGCCTAACAATATACACAAGTCCACAAACTGACAGACATTTAGGTTGATAAAGAGAAGGGGAGTATGGGAGCATTTTCAGAGTACAATAGTTGCGAGATCATACTTGAGAGACAAGTACATAATGATGTTGCATGTCTTACAATACAAGGACATAGTATGATTATATATACATGAAGCTTATGACCATGCGATGAAGGCCTATAAGCATGTACTGAAGGCCTATAACCATGTAACGAAGGCCTCTGACCATGTGATGAAGGCCTCTGACCATGTAATGAAGGCCTCTGACCATGTAATGAAGGCCTATGACCATGTAATGAAGGCCTATGACCATGTGATGAAGGCCTCTGACCATGTAATGAAGGCCTCTGACCATGTGATGAAGGCCTCTGACCATGTAATGAAGGCCTCTGACCATGTGATGAAGCTTATGACCATGTAATGAAGGTCTTTGACTCATTCATTACAAAAGCTTTGGGTGGTCTTACCTCTTCATGTGTAATCTTCAGAATGTTTAGCAGCTTGGATAGAGAGTATTCAATTACTTCACTGTGGAGAGGAAGCATTCAACAGAGAAAAGTGGCCATCAGTCATTTCAATAACTCAACCAATCAATTAAAATATAATTTATATAGGCTTAACATTACTTTGCCACAAAGTGCTTGGAAAGCCACTTGAACCTAAAGCTTTTTCTATTGGAGAAGCCCACAGCAGTATAGACATGGTTATTGACTCAAAGGATGAGCTGGCGGATTAGGACGTTGCCACCAAAGGGCAGTGTCCATGTCTTCTGATGCCACAACGTCTACTGTTCCCCGTTTCACCAGGACGTTGCCACCAAAGGACAGTGTCCATGTCTTCTGATGCCACCACGTCTACTGTTCCCCGTTTCACCAGGGGGGCTCCTCGCCATCCCCAAGAGCATTGAGAGCGTGAGTGAGTGAGTGTGAGAGAGGGGGAGGGAGACATGTCATGTCTTTGTGTGGTGGTTAGTGTGTGTTCAAGTCAACTGGGTGTGTTCAGGGTGTGTTCAGGGGTAGCATGCTACATAGAGGATTGGCACACTGACCTGGATGATGGACACACCCATAAGCTTCAGGAGCTCACATATCTGAGGACACACTACAGAAGCACAGAGAGACAGGTCAAAAGTCCAATACAGGAAGACGGAAAACATGGGTGTATTCATTTAAACCAAGAATGAAGCATATAGTTGCAAGCAGTTGCAAAATATTCTTGGTTGTGATATATATTTTATTGTTATGTTTTTTTTCTGTATGTTTTTGTTTTTTATATTATGTGTTGTGCGAGGTTGGGGATTTAGTGGGGCCGCCAGGGGTATGTTTGGTATGGAAGGGGTTGTTAAGTAGGGTATTGTCACGCCCTGGTCTATATTTATTATGTTATCTTCATGTATTGGGTCAGGCCAGGGTGTGACATGGGTTTATTTGTAGTGTGTTTCGTCTTGGGGTTGTGTGGGGTGTATAGATTAGTCTATGGCTGCCTGAGGCGGTTCTCATTCAGAGTCAGGTGATTATTGTTGTCTCTGATTGGGAACCATATTTAGGTAGCCTGGGTTTCACTGTGTGTTTGTGGGTGATTGTTCCTGTCTCTGTGTTTGTTGCACCAGTCAGGGCTGTTTCGGTTTTCGACGTTTGTAGTTTTGTATTGTTCGTGTTTTCTTCTTCATTAAAGATGTATCTAACGAACCACGCTGCATTTTGGTCTGATCCTTGTTCCACCTCTTCGTCAGAGGAGGAGATGGAAGAAACCCGTTACAGGTATTGTTATTTATCAATTGTATTGCCTTGATGTGATCCAATAAAAACAATTGTTCACAAAAAAAAAAAAATTAAACGGCAACCGTTCACTCTAAACAGAAAACATTTTGCAATGAAAACGAGTTTCTATTGGACAAATGCAGGTATGTCGAGCCCCATTCCATTCTGTTGGCTTCCGTTTGGTTCCTAGTAAATAGACCCCTGATATGCGCAGTGATTGAATTCCAAATGTTCTCTTAAGTGTTCCTGAACGACTGGAGGAGCTCTAGCCTGCAGCCTGTGCACTCTTCTCCAGCTGGAACGAAACAGGGATTTTACGGGATGTGTCAGGAAATTATACCATAAATACTGTACTGCACTACTTGTGAGGGTGCCATTTTGTGAGGTAGGTAGCTATGGTTTCGGCTGTAATTCTAAGAGTGCCACTAAACACAGCCCTTTTCTCCTCTGGAGGCTTCCCATCCAACACAAACACTGGCTTGATGTCATGCCCCAAGATGGTTAGCGTTCAAAAGAACATGCCTGTCACGTGACGAGGACGAGAAGATGGGAACATGGGTTGGAAACAGGGCCCCTTAATTCAGAGTTAGTTGACACAGAATAGAAACACATCCCAATGGTCTAAAGTGACTCCCTCTTCATCTGGGCTACAGTCTTCATCTGCACACTGACATGTTTTAATTTTATCAACTATGCCAATGGTTTGGGTAAGCTGCTCAAGAAGTAAGAGATTACAGCACACCTAGGGTACTGAAGATGAAGATTGTGTACTGCAGTGAGGAACTGGTTCAGGTGTCCAACGAAAGGACCTTTCCTAAAATTGAAACAAACATTTTTTTTTATTTCACCTTTATTTAACCAGGTAAGCTAGTTGAGAACAAGTTGTCATTTACAACTGCGACCTGGCCAAGATAAAGCAAAACAGTGCGACAGAAACAACAACACAGTTACACATGGAATAAACAAGCGTACAGTCAATAACACAATAGGAAAAAAAAGTATATATACAGTGTGTGCAAATGGCATGAGGAGGTAAGGCAATAAATAGGCCACAGTAGCAAAGTAATTACAATTTAGCAGATTAACACTGGAGTGATAGATGAGCAGATGAAGGTGTGTAAGTAGGGATACTGGTATGCAAAAAAGCAGAAAAGTAAATAAAAACAATATGGGGATGAGGTAGGTAGATTGGGTGGGCTATTTACAGATGGACTGTGTACAGCTGCAGCGATCGGTTAGCTGCTCAGATAGCTGATGTTTAAAAATAGAGGGAAATATAAGTCTCCAGCTTCAGCGATTTTTGAAATTCTTTCCAGTCACTGGCAGCAGAGAACTGGAAGGAAAGGCGGCCAAAGGAGGTGTTGGCTTTGGGGATGACCAGTGAGATATACCTGCTGGGGAGCGTGCTACGGGTGGGCGTTGTTATCATGACCAGTGAGCTGAGATAAGGCGGAGCTTTACCTAGCATAGACTTATAGAAGACCTGGAGCCAGTGGGTCTGGCGCCGAATATGTAGCAAGGGCCAGCAGACTAGAGCATACTGGTCGCAGTGGTGGCTGGTATAAGGCGCTTCGGTAACAAAACGTGGCACTGTGATAGACTGCATCCAATTTGCTGAGTAGAGTATTGGAAGGACACATTTGACTAATACAGTCAACTCAATGAGCAGCAAACCTGCAGATCATACATCCAACTAGGCCCATGTGTGTCCCATGCCAATAGATATGGGACATCTATTGGCTAACACTTGGCCAGCAAGCAAGTTTGCTACTTTTGAATAATGCCTTGTCTGGCAGCTTCAATGTTGGGGAGAAGACTCGTCAACTATTGGGCCAGGCGCAAGGATGCTCCATAACATTACACATGTTAGGATGAGATGAATCACATATGGAGGAGGTCAAAGTTGATACTAGTACAGATGAAAGGGGGAAATTCTAGTAGGAGCGAACTGCATGCTAGCTAGATAAACTCTCGGCTAACCGTTATAAGCATGCACACTTACCCGTGTAATCGCAGATCTCTTTGTAAGCAATGGCACCAGGTGCGTTGCTACGCAACAAATATAAAGCTAACAACTTGATACACAGTTGTGTGTGAAATCTTTTTTTAAATATTCTTTTTTATACTAATCTACCAATAGGGGGCAGAGAACAACAGATCATCCTTTTCAACCACACATCATTTATTACAGTAAAATATTTATACAATCCATTGATATTACAAGAAAATAGATAAATAAATGCACAAATACATGTTAAACTAAAGAAAATAAATACATACATAAAAATACATAAATAAATGTTCAACTAAAGAAAATAAAAGAAAATATTTTTCAACAAAAGATGCCAGTTTTGTGCAGCAAAAACAGTGCCTGATTAATACAGAACATACTCACATTTGTTGCAATGTTTCTTAGCTCATATATTCCACAAGATACATATTTAATCCTATAAAATATGAGTTCAAACTATTTTTCCCACATTACATCATACAGTGCTAAAGACTTCATTGGATGAGAATGAATAGACATTTAGACATCTGCTTCTTGTCAACATCGAGGTAGAAGAGAAATAAATATTCAACCCACACCATAAAATGGAGCAATGGTATGAATCCCTTCACACAGGACGTGCAACTAAACGCTTACATTTGGGTAAATCTCAACACTTGTTTCCTTTGCCTGTGTCCTCGTCATTTCATCAGCCTCACTGATTCAGGGGACAGCCAAGACATATTTTTAACCAACAGATTAGGCAGTCGGAGTTGTCATAGATACCATCACCCTCCCCTTCCACAATTGAGTTTTGCTCCAGACAGGTGGGTCCACCCCAAAGTGATGACAGACACCCGTCTCGATCAATGAGAGAAGACTTGAAATATACAAGATGGCGGTGTACACATTGTTGGATTACTTCACGGATCATTAAAATTATTTATTTTAATAACAGAGCATTTAAAACAAAACGTCATGGATCCCCCTTGCACCCTGGACAAGGACATTTTATGAGACTCATGTTCCTACAAAATAGAGAATGAGGACGGTATCGCCAAACTAAGGTTGGTCTGAAATGTTCTGTGCTACACCAAAACAGTACCTAACCGTTAACTCCCAGTATATTACATAAAAACATTGTTTTGATTAAATCACAGTATCTAGTGTTACAATCTGTAGATAGAATTGAGATATTTCTGGTTAAAATGACAGTGTAGGACCTGGTCATTGGGTTCCGTGCGGTTCTAACGCCGGAACCAGATCCAGGTATTGATGAGCCAGAACGCCACGGTGGCGGAGTAGAGAATCACCTCTCGCTTGGAGCGCTCCTTGTTCTCCTCCTCCAGTAGCTGGAGACGTCGGTTCAGCTTCACAATCTGAATAAGATTTTTTTTTGTAGTGAATCAGTATTTTTTTTTAAATTGACGCTTCATCAGAACAGTTGATTCAGTCCATTTAAGTGAATGAAATGCAATTCAGTTTGGTGGATTTGAAAACTCCTTATAGAGACCACTTTAATCTTTTTTCATTGGGAGAGTGTCAATTCTACATGAATTCAGGACATCCCCAAAATGTCATTTCCTGAACTGAAATGGAATTGACTAAATTTATACATTACATACATATCAGTGGTGGCTGGTGGCACTTTAAAAAAGGGAGGACGGGCTCATAATAATGTCGAAGGAAATTAATGGAATGTGTTTGATAACTTTCCATTCACTATTATGAGCTATCCTCCCCTCACCAGCCTCCTCTGATACCCATTACGTGTTAGCTACAGTCATTCATTTGCTCAATATATAAATTGGAAGGTAATCAATCATTTAATAAATATAATTGGATAGGAGGGCAACACAGGGTACAACGCTTTGACTACCTGTCGCCGTAGTGACGAGGCGTCCACTAAGCATGAATCGTCAGGGGGCATGTCCATGTCGAGGGTCAAGTGACCCGCCCTACAGGAAACAAAAAGCAGAAAATATTTATAATATGACGGGAACATAAATGTATTTAACATGTGTGGAAAAGTTACAGTTGAATGGTTACTGGCTGCAGTAAAAATGTGTTTCCCCTACTGATGGACTGGATTTTCCTTGGTTAGTAACCGTGTAAATACTCGACTCAGAACATTTGAATGGTCTTTCAACTTAAAAAAAACACTGTTTTAGTGGCGCTAAACACGCCATCGCCACTCCGAGCTCAGCTTCATTATTGACAGGGTAAGTACAGGCTTTGTGCCAATACAGTTGTATTTGAGCTAACAGAGGCGATCATGAGCCAACTCTATGCAGTCTAATGCTATTCCATTAAAAACACACACACACGCAAACTGTTGACAGTAGCTACGCACTACAGCCTACTTACAGATAATAGATCTTTATCTCATCCTAGCTTAGAGTAAGCATGAGGCACACACTGACTACTCCTGAAGTATGCACTTACTAGCACACTTCCTCACATAGATGTTGTTAACAAGGGTGGAAACTCCTTGCAGTCGATGTTCACAGCAGTCTTATGCTTTAAAAACCTCTTAGGGATAGGCGGGACGCAAATGTCTCAAATGGCCAATTGCCAGGGAAAATGCAGAGCACCAGATTCAAATAAAATACTAAGATGTTATTAACAAGGGTGGAAACTCCTTGCAGTCGATGTTCACAGCAGCCTTATGCTTTTAAATCCATGACCGGGAGCGTGCAAGTGTACGCACGTAGGAAAAAGGGTGAATTTTTATTTATTTCAGGATGCAATATTGTGTGTGGCTGAGGAGATCAAGGGGGTCACCTGCGGTGGATGTCGACCTCCAGGACCTCCAGGACCTGATGGTAGGCCCGGCGCGTGGTGCATTGGATATAGGACAACAACCCTCCAGCACTGTACTGTAGGTTCACCACGTCCTCAGGGGTACACAGTGGAGGACAGGCACGGAGAGGGGGGGCGACGGGGGACAGGGTTACACTGAGAGAGAGAAGGGGGAAAAAAAGTAAGAGAGATGGAGATAAGGGAGGGATGGAGAATTGAAAGAAGGTAGAGATAGACAGAGGAAGAGGCAAAGACATGTTTTTTTTATTTTACCTTTATTTAACTAGGCAAGTCAGTTAAAGAACAAATTCGTATTTTCAACGACAGCCTAGGAACAGTGGGTTAACTGCCTTGTTCAGGGGCAGAACGACAGATTTTTACCTTGTCAGCTCAGAGATTCGATCTTGCAACCTTTCGGTTACTAGTCCAACGCTCTAACCACTATGTCAAGGAATCGAGAGAGATGCAGAGAGAGAGGCATTTTATAGTCTCTCGCGACTAATCTCGGCAACGCAGAACCAAATCTGGGCTCCAGCCAACTGCTTGATTTGGTTCGGGGAGGGGGGGAGGTTAGAGCAGATCCTCTTTGGTAGCACCACAGTCTTGTGCAAGTCTGTGGGCCAAATATCCTCTCCCCTTTCTGGAACTCAAAAGATACTAGGTGCATCCCTGCAAAATTAGGATGAGTCCAAAACCAGCTGGAAGAAATGTTGCACATTACCTATCAAATCCCACAGTCTCCGAGGAAAGACGTAACATTTGAACTTTTCATCCTCATTAGATTCTTCCTATGACAGATGACATTTAAACGTTAAAGGGGAAACTTTTGGTGATAAAGCCCCAGAGTCAGATGAACTCAACTCTACATTTGAGTCATTTAGCAGACGCTCTTATCCAGAGCGACTTACAGGAGCAATTAGGGTTAAGTGCCTTGCTCAAGGGCACATCGGCAGATTTTTCACCAAGTCGGTGAGGGGATTCGTACCAGCGATCCTCTCCATCGGTTGTTTTTTACGAATCATGATCTCGCCGAAGTGGTGCTAAAAGTGGGAACAGGGAATCTAACCGGAAAATTATCTAATAAACACTGGTTATCTGCAAAACAGTCACATTGAAAATAATTGTCATATACCTCCATGGTGTTAGCATGCAGCATATACAAATATTGTAAAAATGGGGACTTTCCAGAAAGGATGGGGCTAGGAAGGGTCTTTTGACAGTGGGGGTGCGTGGACTTGTTAGTTAAGATTTGAAAGCCTTTTTGCCCCAAGAACCAAATTAAGTAGCTGGCAAGATCTGGTTCTGGGTGCTGAAATGAGGCATTTCATAACTACGAGAAAGAAAGCGATGAGTCTTCCAATGCTTCCCTCACACCTGGACTGGTGCTTACCTTACGTGGGTTCTGTTGGCCGGGCCGCTCTGGCGGATGCTGGTGTTATCGCTCACTGTGCGCTCCCTCAGCAACCGAGAGTGGACCTGTGTATGGGGCACATCAGGGATGTATGATGGGATCGCTATATTTTCATTGTGGCCTTACATTTGAAAGTGATAGGACTATTTCTGCCTAATTAGAAATGTAGTAACGGATAACTAGGAAGTAACTGATGGGGGGGGGGTGTCCTTAGAGTAAGGTACCAAACATGCAGTATGTGTTGGTCTACTTTTTATTACCACTTTTTCTTTGGTCCAATTGGTAGTTACAGTCTTGTCTCATCGCTGCAACACAACCCAACCAAGCCGCACTGCTTCTTGACACAATGCCCACTTAACTCGGAAGCCAGCCGCACCAATGTGTCGGAGGAAACACCGTGCACCTGGCGACTGTGTCAGTGTGCACTGCGCCCGGCCTGCCACAAGAGTCTCTAGTGCGCGATGGGACAAGGACATCCCTGCCGGCCAATCCCTCCCCTAACCCGGACAACGCTGGACCAATTGTGCGCCGCCCCATGGGTCATGGCCGGCTGTAACAGAGACTCGAACTCAGAATCTCTAGTGGCACAGCTAGCACTGCCTTAGACCACTAGTGCCTTAGACCACTACGCCACTCGGGAAGCCTGGGTTGGTCTACTTACCCGCTGATTAGTGTTAGCATCGTAGCATGACTAACAATGAAAAACAGGACCCAGGGTGGCATGCTCCAAATAGAATGCTCCAAATAGAATGCTCCAAATAGAATGCTCCAAATAGAATGCTCCAAATAGAATGCTCCAAATAGAATGCTCCAAATAGAATGCTCCAAATAGAAAAGCATTTTTTTTTTGTAGAACATTTAGAACCATTTGTGGCTCTGTGTAGTTCTAATGAAGTCACACTGTTGACACAAACTCACCCCTTGGTTGGCGTGGGCCTGTGGTGTGGGAGCCTGGTCCGTCTCCAGGGAGTCCAGGGAATGTTCGTTGAGGGTGAGGACGCGTGGCGGCGCCTTCATGTCCAGTAAATCCACAGGAGGAATGGACTGGATCAGGTCTAGGTCTCTGGGCCGGGAGTAACGGGAGTCCCCATCGTCCCCTGGAGATGGCGGAAGGAGGACAGTGTCATGTTCATTAGTCATCAAACGGAAGAAAACAGACTGAAACAGGGGAGGACTAGCTGGATTTGTCAGTTCAGTGACTCAACAGGCATTTGGACTGACCTACAGACAACCAGATGGCTCTGTCCAGGTTTCCCCACAGTCAACCAGATGGCTCTGTCCAGGTTTCCCCACAGACAACCAGATGGCTCTGTCCAGATTTCCCCACAGACAACCAGATGGCTCTGTCCAGGTTTCCGCACAGACAACCAGATGGCTCTGTCCAGGTTTCCGCACAGACAACCAGATGGCTCTCTCCATGTTTTAAGCAGACCACCATAGTCCCTGTGCCCAAGAACACTAAGGCAACCTGCCTAAATGTCTACGGACCCGTAGCACTCAAGTCTGTAGCCATGAAGTTCTTTGAAAGGCTGGTAATGGCTCACATTAACACCATTATCCCAGAGACCCACACCAATTTGCATACTGCCCAAACAGATCCACAGATGATGCCATCTCTATTGCACTCCACACTGCGCTTTCCTACCTGGACAAAAGGAACACCTATGTGAGAATGCTATTCAATGACTACAGCTTAGCGTTCAACACCATAGTACCCTCAAAGCTCATCTATAAGCTAAAGATCCTGTGACTAAACACCTCCCTCTGCAACTGGATCCTGTACTTCCTGACGGGCCTCAGGGGTTGTGCTCAGTCCCCTCCTGTAGTCCCTGTTCACTCATGACTGCACGGCCAGGCACGACTCCAACACCATCATTAAGTTTGCCAATGACAACAGTGGAAGGCCTGATCCCCAACAACAATGACGAGACAGCATATAGGGAGGAGGTCAGAGGCCTGGCCGTGTGGTGCAAGGACAACAACCTCTCCCTCAACGTGATCAAGACAAAGGAGATGATTGTGGACTACAGGAAAAGGAGGACCAAGCAGGCCCCCATTCTCATCAACGGGGCTGCAGTGGAGCAGGTTGAGAGCTTCAAGTTCCTTGGTGTCCAAATCACCAACAAACTAACATGGTCCAAGCACACCAAGACAGTCGTGAAGAGAGCACGACAAAACCTATTCCCCCTCAGGAGTCTGAAAAGATTTGGCATGGGTCCTCAGATCCTCAAAAGGTTCTACAGCTGCAACATCGGAGCATCCTGACGGGTTGCATCGCTACCTGGTACGGCAACTGCTCCTCCTCCGATCGCAAGGCACTACTGAGGGTAGTGCGTACGGCCCAGTACATCCCTGGGGCTAAGCTGCCTGCCATCCAGGACCTCTACACCAGGTGGTGTCAGATGAAGGCCCTAAAAATTCTAAGACCCCAGCCACCCAAGTCACAGAATGTTCTCTCTACTACCGCATGGTACCAGAGCACCAAGTCTAAGACCAAAAGGCTTCTAAACTGCTTCTACCCCCAAGCCATAAGACTCCTGAACAAGTAATCAAATGGCTACCCGGACTATTTGCATTGTCCCCTCCCCCCCCAACCCTCTTTTACGCTGCTGCTACTCTCTGTTTATCATATATGCATAGTCACTTTAACCATACCTACATGTACATACTACATCAATTAGCCCGACTAACCGGTGCCTGTTTTTAGCCTCAAAACTGTATATTTTATTTCACCTTTATTTAACCATATAGCCTCGCAACTGTTATTTTTCACTGTCTTTTTCCTGTTGTTTTTATTTCTTTACACATAATACCAATTTTTTTACTTAATTTTTTTAAGCAATGTTGGTTAGGGTCTGCAAGTAAGCATTTCGCTGTAAAGTCTACAGTGGTCTACAGCTGCTGTATTCAGTGGGGCAGCAGGTAGCATAGTGGTTAGAGCATTGGACTAGTAGCCGGAAAGTTGCAAGATCGAATCCCTGAGCTGACAAGGTAAAAATCTGTCGTTCAGCCAATGAACAAGGCAGTTAACCCACGGTTCCTCGGCAGTAATTGAAAATAAGAATTTGTTCTTAACGGACTTGCCAACTGTAGATAAATAAAGGTAAAAATAATAACATTTGGCGCACGTGACAAATAAACTTTGATTTGATTCCCAAACTATCACAACTGGGTTGAGGTCGGTTGATTGCGGAGGCCAGATCATCTGATGCAGCACTCCATCACTCTCCTTCTTGGTAAAATAGCCCTTACACAGCCTGGAGGTGTGTTGGGCTATTGTCCTGTTGAAAAACAAATGATAATCCCACTAAGCACAAACCAGATGGGATGGCGTATCGCTGCAGAATGATGTCGTAGCCATGCTGGTTAAGTGTGCCTTTAATTCTGAATAAATCACAGACGGTGTCACCAGCAAAGCAGCCCCACACCATCACACCTCCTCCTCCATGATTCACAGTGGAAAATACACATGCAGAGATAGTCTCACAAAGACATGGCGGTTGGAACCAAACATCTCCAATTTGGACTCCAGACTAAAGGACAAATTTCCACCAGTTTAATATCCATTGCTCGTGTTTCTTGGACCAAGCAAGTCTCTTCTTCTTATTGGCGTCCTTTAGTAGTGGTTCTTTGCAGCAATTCCATCATGGAGGCCTGATTCACACAGCAACTGAACAGCTGAAATTGAGATGTCTTACTTCTACTCTGAAGCAATTATTTGGGCTGCAATTTCTGAGGCTGGTAACTCTATTGAACTTATCCTCTGCAGCAGAGGTAACTCTGGGTCTTTCATTCCTGTAGCGGTCCTCATGAGAGTCAGTTTCAAATCAAATCGTATTGGTCACATACACATGGTTAGCAGATGTTAATGCGAGTGTAGCGAAATGCTTGTGCTTTTAGTTCCAACCATACAGTAATATCCAACAAGTAATCTAACAATTTCACAACTACCTTTTGCACACAATTGTAAAGGAATGAATAAGTATATGTTCATATAAATATATGGATGAGCGATGGCCGTGCGGCATAGGCAAGATGCAGTAGATGGTATAGAGTACAGTATATACATATGAGATGAGTCGTGTAGGGTATGTAAATATTATATAAAGTGGTATTGTTTAAAGTGACAGGTGATAGTTATTACATCCAATTTTGAATTATTAAAGTGACTAGAGATTTGAGTCTGAATGTTGGCAGCAGCCACTCAAGTAGGAAACAACATCTCCACCCCGCTGATCCTCAACACTGGGGCCCCACAAGGGTGCGTTCTGAGCCCTCTACTGTATTCCCTGTTCACCCATGACTGCGTGGCCATGCACGCCTCCAACTCAATCATCAAGTTTGCAGATGAAACTACAGTGGTAGGCTTGATTACCAACAACGACGAGACGCCCTACAGGGAGGAGGTGAGGGCCCTCGGAGTGTGGTGTCAGGCAAATAACCTCACACTCAACAAAACAAAGGAGATGATCGTGGACTTCAGGAAACAGCAGAGGGAGCACCCACCTATCCACATCGACGGGACAGTAGTGGAGAAGGTGGAAAGTTTTAAGTTCCTCGGCGTACACATCACGGACATACTGAAATGTTCCACCCTCACAGACAGCGTGGTGAAGAAGGCACAACAGCGCCTCTTCAACCTCAGGAGGCTGAAGAAATTTGGCTTGTCACAGAAAACACTCAAACTTTTACAGATGCACAATTGAGAGCATCCTGTCGGGCTGTATCACCGCCTGGTACGGCAACTACTCCGCCCACAATCGTAAGGCTCTCCAGAGGGTAGTGAGGTCTGCACAACGCATCACAAGGGGCAAACTACCTGCCCTCCAGGACTCCTACACCACCCGATGTCACAGGAAGGCCAAAAAGATCATCAAGGACAACAACCACCCGAGCCACTGCCTATTCACCCGGCTATCATCCAGAAGGCGAGGTCAGTACAGGTGCATAATTTTGATTTGTTTAACACTTTTTTGGTTACTACATGATTCCATATGTTATAATCTCCACCTGGCACAGCCAGAAGAGGACTGGCCACCCCACATAGCCTGGTTCCTCTCTAGGTTTCTTCCTAGGATTTGGCCTTTCTAGGGAGTTTTTCCTAGCCACCGTGCTTCTACACCTGCATTGCTTGCTGTTTGGGGTTTTAGGCTGGGTTTCTGTACAGCACTTTGAGATATCAGCTGATGTACGAAGGGCTATATAAATACATTTGATTTGATCTGTGTTATTACATAATGTTGATGTCTTGACTATTATTCTACAATGTAGAAAATAGTACAAATAAAGAAAACCCCTTGAAATCAGTAGGTGTTCTAAAACTTTTGACCGGTAGTGTAAATTAATCAAAATATAACTTTTGGGGGGGGAGGGGGCAGGGGGACTGACGTAGACCACACACTGCTCACCTGCTATCACGATCCTCTCTGGTACATGCATCATGTGGGGGGCCAGGGGCTGAGACAGCAGCCCATGTTGGTTTTCGGGGACCACTTTGAGTGTGTCAGGGATGCGCATGCGTTGGCTGATACCCTCGGTGTACTGCAGCTCATAGTGGATCCGATTCCTCTCTGCCTCTTCCGAAGAGGAAGAGGGGAAGGTTGCCACACTCATCCAGCCTTGTAACAACAACAAACAACAAAAGCCTCAATAATCAAACATTTAAAAAAAAAATCGCTCATATGTCAACATTAGGTGCATGTATTTTGCCCTAAAAAAAGGAATGCAATTTTCCATTTATATGCAATTTAACCAACTGTGTTGATAACAGGGCATTTGATATAGCATAATGATTTCATGGTTTTATTGCATTCTACAAATTATTGACATTCTTGTGCATTCCTGAAATGTTTGATACCAACTCATAATCAAATAATGATGACTGCATTTCTAAGTTAAATGATCATGTAGGCTACCATTTATGTGGGCTAACTAACATAGTAATGTTTTTTGTACTTATGGTTATTAATAGCCTGATACCTCTGCTTAATCCAAAACAAGCATGGTTTTATTTATACTGAACAAAAATATACATGTAAAGGGTTGGTTCCATGTTTCATGAACTAAAACAAAAAATACCAGACATTTTTCCAAATGCACAAAATGCTTATTTATCTCAGATTTTGTGCACACACGTGTTCACATCCCTGTTAGTGAACATTTCGCCTTTGCCAAGAAAATTGATCCACCTGACAGGTGTGGCATATCAAGAAGGTTATTACACAGGTACAATTTGTGCTGAGGACAATAAAAGGCCACTCTAAAATGTGCAGTTTTGTCACACAACACAATTCCACAGATGTCTCTGTTTTTGAGTGAGCTAACAATTGGCATGCTGACTGCAGGAATGTCCACTAGAGCTGCTGCCAGAAAATGTATTGTTAATTTCTCTACCATAAGCCGCCTCCAATGTTGTTTAAGAGAATTTGGCAGTATGTCCACCGGCTTCACAACCGCAGACCACGTGTAACCCCGCCAGCCCAGGACCTCCACATCAGGCTTCTTCACCTGCGGGATCGTCTGAGACCAGCCACCCTGACAGCTGATGAAACTGTCTGAATAATTTCTGCACAAACTGTCTCAGGGAAGCTCATTTTTTTTTTAAATGTTTTATTTTATTAAACATTTATTTATCTGTGTGCTCTTCGTCCACAGCAGGGTCTTGACCTGACTGCAGTTCGGCGTCATAACTGACTTCAGTGGGCAAATGCTCACCTTCGATGGCCACTAGCACACTGGGGAAGTCTGCTCTTCACGGATGAATCCCAGTTTTAAATGTATCAGGCAGCTGGCAGACAGCGTGTATGGCGTCGTGTGGGTGAGCGGTTTACTGACGCCAACGTTGTGAACCGAGAGTCTGATGGTGGTGGTGGGGTTGTGGTATGAGCAGGCGTAAACTACGGACAACGAGAACAATTGCATTTTATCAATGGCAATTTGAATGCACAGAGATACCGTGACGAGATCCTGAAGCCCATTGTCGTGCCTTTCATCTGCCGCCATCACCATGTTTCAGCATGATAATGCACAGCCCCATGTCACAAGGATCTGAACACCATTCCTGGAAGTTGAAAATGTCCCAGTTCTTCCATGGCCTGCATACTCACCTGACATGTCACACATTGAGCATGTTTGAGATGCTCTGGATCGATGTGTACAACACAGTGTACCAGTTCCCGCCAATATCCAGCAACTTCGCACAGCCATTGAAGAGGAGTGGGACAACATTCCACAGGCCACAATCAACAGCCTGATCAACTCTATGCGAAGGAGATGTCACGTTGCATGAGTCAAATGACTGTTTTTTTTTAAAGGTATCTGTGACCAACAGATGCATATCTGTATTCCCAGTCATGTGAAATCCATAGATTAGGGCCTAATGGATTTATTTCCATTGACTTATATGAACTGTAACTCAGTAAAATCTTTGAAATTGTTGCATGTTGTGTTTATATTTTTGTGTAGTGTGGCTATGGAATTGTAAAGCAATATGTGAGGGCTCCATATCTGGTGTTATGGCTTAGTTAATGGAAAACTCTGCCACATTTTTCAACTGACCTGGTCTTGGCGATACTTTCTTTGTTTTCGATTTGGAAGAAAAGTGTATCTCATAAAATGTCCTTATCCAGTTGCAGGTGGTTCTACAAAAAAAAAAAAATCAGAAAGATGTTAAATCCATGTTTTGTACCGCATGAGGGGGTTCCTTGTCATTTTAGCTGCCTGCACATCTAGCATTTCCCAGCATCTTTACAGGAACTAGTTGCTTCTGTGATACCCCCGCGGCCACATGTAGATGACAGCCATCACACAGTGCGACCAAAACAAAGATATGCACACATGCCAGATGCCATTTCTCACTAGGTTTTATTGCATTCTATAAATAATTGACATTCTTGTTACCAACTCCTAATCATGTCATAATGACTTCATGCAAAATGAACACGTAGGCTACCATTTTAATTATGTATTTCTATTTTTTAAACCTTTTTTAACTAGGCAAGTCAGTTAAGAACAAATTCGTATTTATAATGACGGCCCACCCCGGCCTGTCCCTAACCCGGACTACGCTGGGCTATTTGTGTGCCGCCCTATGGGACTCCTGATCACGGCTGGTTGTGACACAGCCCGGAATCGAACCAGTGTCTGCAGTGACGCCTCTAGCACTGAGATGCAGTGCCATAGCCCCGAGTGGCCTAACTGTTCTTTGTTTTCCTACTTATGGTAAATAATAGCCAGATACCTCATGCTTAAATCCTAAACAAACATGGACTGAAATTAGCTCGCAGTAATTGTTTTAACGTGCTATTCAGAATCCTAGGGACAACTCCCCTAAACGAAGTTGATATTGCAAATGGTTAGGTAAGGGTTAATGTTAGGGTTTAGGACATGGACGTCCCAAGGATCCCAAGTAGCAATGTCATTGGCTCAACTGCGTGGCTCAGACAGTGGATTACTTGACCATTACAGACAGTGAGCAATGACGCTGGAAACACCGTGTGGCTGTGATATTTGAGACTCGTATCAAACAATGACAACTAGTGTGAAGATAATACTAATTAGTTAAAATGTTCAGTCTACCCCCATATCAGGCTAGCTAGCTATTTGAAAGTCTAACCAGGTAACGTTAGCAAAGCGTCGAAACAATATAGCTAACAGGGCATTCAGTCCTCGACTGAATAATTGTAAGACAAGCCAGACGAAATGTTGTTGTTGTTTTTTTGTTTCTAACGGTAAACGTTAACAAAGGCGTGCATGAAAAAAAAGAATTATTTTTGCAAGTAACTATAGCTAGCTAACGTTAACTGGCTTGGAAGTTAGCGACATACATTTTCTCACGACGGTGAAGGCGAAATATTCAGACACTTACCCGTTATATTTTTCTTCGTCGACACTGCAGATTTCATAAGCTAAATGATAACATTTTAATTACAGTGTGTTTTATGTTCTCCTTGTGCTGCTTATCATCAACCAACCGCATTAACCTGTAGTAGTCCACACTACCGGGTAGGGGAGTACAGCATGAACCTGTAGTAGTCCACACTACCGGGTAGGGGAGTACCACATGAACCTGTAGTAGTCCACACTACCAGGTAGGGGAGTACCATGAACCTGTAGTAGTCCACACTACCAGGAAGGGGAGTACCACATGAACCTGTAGTAGTCCACACTACCAGGTAGGGGAGTACCACATGAACCTGTAGTAGTCCACACTACCAGGTAGGGGAGTACCATGAACCTGTAGTAGTCCACACTACCAGGAAGGGGAGTACCACATGAACCTGTAGTAGTCCACACTACCAGGTAGGGGAGTACCACATGAACCTGTAGTAGTCCACACTACCAGGTAGGGGAGTACAGCATGAACCTGTAGTAGTCCACACTACCAGGAAGGGGAGTACCACATGAACCTGTAGTAGTCCACACTACCAGGTAGGGGAGTACAGCATGAACCTGTAGTAGTCCACACTACCAGGTAGGGGAGTACAGCATGAACCTGTAGTAGTCCACACTACCAGGTAGGGGAGTACCATGAACCTGTAGTAGTCCACACTACCAGGTAGGGGAGTACCACATGAACCTGTAGTAGTCCACACTACCAGGTAGGGGAGTACCATGAACCTGTAGTAGTCCACACTACCAGGTAGGGGAGTACAGCATGAACCTGTAGTAGTCCACACTACCAGGTAGGGGAGTACCATGAACCTGTAGTAGTCCACACTACCAGGTAGGGGAGTACCACATGAACCTGTAGTAGTCCACACTACCAGGTAGGGGAGTACAGCATGAACCTGTAGTAGTCCACACTACCAGGTAGGGGAGTACCATGAACCTGTAGTAGTCCACACTACCAGGTAGGGGAGTACCATGAACCTGAAGTAGTCCACACTACCAGGTAGGGGAGTACCATGAACCTGTAGTAGTCCACACTACCAGGTAGGGGAGTACAGCATGAACCTGTAGTAGTCCACACTACCAGGTAGGGGAGTACCATGAACCTGTAGTAGTCCACACTACCAGGTAGGGGAGTACCACATGAACCTGTAGTAGTCCACACTACCAGGTAGGGGAGTACCACATGAACCTGTAGTAGTCCACACTACCAGGTAGGGGAGTACCATGAACCTGTAGTAGTCCACACTACCAGGTAGGGGAGTACCATGAACCTGTAGTAGTCCACACTACCTGGTAGGGGAGTACCATGAACCTGTAGTAGTCCACACTACCAGGTAGGGGAGTACCATGAACCTGTAGTAGTCCACACTACCAGGTAGGGGAGTACCACATGAACCTGTAGTAGTCCACACTACCGGGTAGGGGAGTACCATGAACCTGTAGTAGTCCACACTACCAGGTAGGGGAGTACCACATGAACCTGTAGTAGTCCACACTACCAGGTAGGGGAGTACACCATGAACCTGTAGTAGTCCACACTACCAGGTAGGGGAGTACCACATGAACCTGTAGTAGTCCACACTACCAGGTAGGGGAGTACCATGAACCTGTAGTAGTCCACACTACCAGGTAGGGGAGTACCACATGAACCTGTAGTAGTCCACACTACCAGGTAGGGGAGTACACCATGAACCTGTAGTAGTCCACACTACCAGGTAGGGGAGTACAGCATGAACCTGTAGTAGTCCACACTACCAGGTAGGGGAGTACCACATGAACCTGTAGTAGTCCACACTACCGGGTAGGGGAGTACCATGAACCTGTAGTAGTCCACACTACCAGGTAGGGGAGTACAGCATGAACCTGTAGTAGTCCACACTACCAGGTAGGGGAGTACCACATGAACCTGTAGTAGTCCACACTACCGGGTAGGGGAGTACCATGAACCTGTAGTAGTCCACACTACCAGGTAGGGGAGTACAGCATGAACCTGTAGTAGTCCACACTACCAGGTAGGGGAGTACCACATGAACCTGTAGTAGTCCACACTACCAGGTAGGGGAGTACAGCATGAACCTGTAGTAGTCCACACTACCGGGTAGGGGAGTACCACATTAACCTGTAGTAGTCCACACTACCAGGTAGGGGAGTACAGCATGAACCTGTAGTAGTCCACACTACCGGGTAGGGGAGTACCATGAACCTGTAGTAGTCCACACTACCAGGTAGGGGAGTACCATGAACCTGTAGTAGTCCACACTACCAGGTAGGGGAGTACAGCATGAACCTGTAGTAGTCCACACTACCGGGTAGGGGAGTACCATGAACCTGTAGTAGTCCACACTACCAGGTAGGGGAGTACGACATGAACCTGTAGTAGTCCACACTACCAGGTAGGGGAGTACAGCATGAACCTGTAGTAGTCCACACTACCAGGTAGGGGAGTACCATGAACCTGTAGTAGTCCACACTACCAGGTAGGGGAGTACCACATGAACCTGTAGTAGCCCACACTACCAGGTAGGGGAGTACCACATGAACCTGTAGTAGTCCACACTACCAGGTAGGGGAGTACCACATGAACCTGTAGTAGTCCACACTACCAGGTAGGGGAGTACCACATGAACCTGTAGTAGTCCACACTACCGGGTAGGGGAGTACCATGAACCTGTAGTAGTCCACACTACCAGGTAGGGGAGTACCACATGAACCTGTAGTAGTCCACACTACCAGGTAGGGGAGTACAGCATGAACCTGTAGTAGTCCACACTACCAGGTAGGGGAGTACCACATGAACCTGTAGTAGTCCACACTACCGGGTAGGGGAGTACCGCATTAACCTGTAGTAGTCCACACTACCAGGTAGGGGAGTACCACATGAACCTGTAGTAGTCCACACTACCTGGTAGGGGAGTACCATGAACCTGTAGTAGTCCACACTACCAGGTAGGGGAGTACCATGAACCTGTAGTAGTCCACACTACCAGGTAGGGGAGTACACCATGAACCTGTAGTAGTCCACACTACCAGGTAGGGGAGTACCACATGAACCTGTAGTAGTCCACACTACCAGGTAGGGGAGTACCGCATTAACCTGTAGTAGTCCACACTACCAGGTAGGGGAGTACCATGAACCTGTAGTAGTCCACACTACCAGGTAGGGGAGTACCACATGAACCTGTAGTAGTCCACACTACCAGGTAGGGGAGTACCACATGAACCTGTAGTAGTCCACACTACCAGGTAGGGGAGTACCATGAACCTGTAGTAGTCCACACTACCAGGTAGGGGAGTACCACATGAACCTGTAGTAGTCCACACTACCAGGTAGGGGAGTACCACATGAACCTGTAGTAGTCCACACTACCAGGTAGGGGAGTACCATGAACCTGTAGTAGTCCACACTACCAGGTAGGGGAGTACCACATGAACCTGTAGTAGTCCACACTACCAGGTAGGGGAGTACCACATGAACCTGTAGTAGTCCACACTACTGGGTAGGGGAGTACCACATGAACCTGTAGTAGTCCACACTACCAGGTAGGGGAGTACCACATGAACCTGTAGTAGTCCACACTACCAGGTAGGGGAGTACCACATGAACCTGTAGTAGTCCACACTACCAGGTAGGGGAGTACCACATGAACCTGTAGTAGTCCACACTACTGGGTAGGGGAGTACCACATGAACCTGTAGTAGTCCACACTACCAGGTAGGGGAGTACCGCATTAACCTGTAGTAGTCCACACTACCGGGTAGGGGAGTACCACATGAACCTGTAGTAGTCCACACTAGTACCAGCTAGCTACGAAATGTTAGCATGCAGCTGTAGCGTCATTAATTCATTCATTGTAGTAGTAATGGCAAACCAATCATACTTTCAACGGTTTAGTATCTTGCTATCTTCAAAAGTGCATTTCGAAATTAGCACATTGCTAGACATGTGACACGTTTCACTAACTGGTGTGAGTTTGCATTAGTTCACATAGTAGCCAAGTTACTAACATAACACATCTTTCAACTCTTGGACAATAATTACATATACACTGAGCGTACAAAACGTTAAGGACACCTGCTCTTTTCATATGACAGACTGGCCAGGTGAAATCTATGATCCATTATTGATGTCACTTGCTAAATCCACGTCAGTCAGTGTTGATGAAGTGGAGGAGGCAGGTTAAATAATTATTTTTAAGCCTTGAGACAATTGAGACATGGATTGTGTATGGGTGCTATTCAGAGGGTGAATGGGAAAGACTATTTATCTGACCGTTTTTTAACGGGTATTCTTCCTGGGATCCTGCAAAATTAAGTCAGTTTTACAATTTTAAAAACATTACAATACATTCACAGATTTCACAACACATTGTGTTCCCTCAGAGCCCTACTCCACTGCTACCGCATATCTACAATACAAAATCTATAGGTATGTGTGTGTGCATAGTGCATATGTTATCGTGTGTATGCATGTGCCTGGGATCCCGAGTGGTGCAGCAGTCTAAGGCACTGCATCTCAGTGCTAGAGGTGTCACTACAGTCCCTGGTTCAATTCCAGGCTGTATCACATCCAGCTGTGAAGAACTGCAAAACTGCTGGGTTTTTCATGCTCAACTGTTTCCTGTGTGTAGCTAGAACCCAAAGGACACTCAGCCAACTTGGCATAACTGTGGGAAGCATTGGGGTGGCAGGTAGCCTAGTGGTTAGACCATTGGGCCAGCAACTGAAAGGTTGCTAGATCAAATCCCTATGTTGACAAGGTAAAAATCTGTTCTGCCCCTGAGCAAGGCAGTTAACCCACTAAGCCATCCTTAACCCACCTAGGCCATCATTTTAAATAAGATATTTGTTCTTAACTGACTTGCCTAGTTAAATAAAGGTTCAATAAAATGAGCTAATAATAAATACACTTCCCCAATATGACCTCTGTCTCTCTTCCATCTTTTCTTCTTTCTCAGCATTTCAAAAGAAAAACATTTTTAACAACAGGAGGTAACACATCTGAAGAATGAGTATGGAACTACAGTGTGAACATTTGAACTTAATACCTTGTGGTCACTCACCAAAAATATTCAAAATAGTATTGACAAGCCATAAATCTTGTTTGTTTGTAGGTGACCAAATACTTATTTTCCACCATAATTTGCAAATAAATTAATTAAGAATCCTATAATGTGATTTTCTGGATTTTTTTTCTCATTTTGTCTGTCATAGTTGAAGTGTACCTATGATGAAAATTACAGGCCTCTCTCATCTTTTGAAGTGGGAAAACTTGCACAATTGGTGGCTGACTAAATACTTTTTTGCCCCACTGTACATTAGCAGCTACAGATTGTTCAGACAGATGCTACCATTAGTCAAAAGGTCAAAGTCTACAGTTTTCAACTCAAGATAACTTGCAAAGAGGCACATTTTAGCACCATCTGCCACGTAGAGCTGGAAACAGACCAGTCTATATTAATGAAGCTTTTCTTTCTGTTTTGGCTTGATATCTACCCTTAATTGGCCCTGGGAACAAAACATTTGGCTTTATATCTACTAGCAAATAATTATTGGGCTTGCACTCCGTACACTGTCGTAAAAAAAAAATTCACATACAAACTCACCATATAAATTTGCAACGCTGAATTGTTGAACAGCATTTTGCTGAAAAATATCTCCTCATGAGAATTCTCCTCAGAATTAAGACAGGTGTCATTTGTATGTAGCAGTTCAGTTTGGAGTCAGTGTTTGCTGATTTAGGCCAACAGATGGCGCTTGATATCTGCGCTTTCAATTTAACTTGTTTTGGGTGTGAAACTTCGTAGGTGGCCATAACTATCAATATCATTAATGCAGTGTATGGAAGGAGGGTTATCTGTTAAAAGCTGACGAATCGGAATGTGTGTAGGCTATGACAAGAAAGCACTGAGCTCCAATTCACCAACCATCTGGGGCTTATTCAGTAAGTTCCCTGAGCGGCACAGCGGTCTAAGATACTGCATCTCACTACAGACCCTGGTTCCATTCCAGGCTGTATCACAACCGGCACGGTAACCACAGTGCATCTCCTGGTCAACACGGTAACCACAGTGCATCTCCTAGTCAACACGGTAACCACAGTGCATCTCCTGGTCAACACGGTAACCACAGTGCATCTCCTGGTCAACACGGTAACCACTGTGCATCTCCTGGTCAACACAGTAACCACAGTGCATCTCCTGGTCAACACGGTAACCACAGTGCATCTCCTGGTCAACACGGTAACCACAGTGCATCTCCTGGTCAACACGGTAACCACAGTGCATCTCCTGGTCAACACGGTAACCACAGTGCATCTTCTGGTCAACACGGTAACCACAGTGCATCTCCTGGTCAACACGGTAACCACTGTGCATCTCCTGGTCAACACGGTAACCACAGTGCATCTCCTGGTCAACACGGTAACCACAGTGCATCTCCTAGTCAACACGGTAACCACAGTGCATCTCCTAGTCAACACGGTAACCACAGTGCATCTCCTGGTCAACACGGTAACCACTGTGCATCTCCTGGTCAACACGGTAACCAGAGTGCATCTCCTGGTCAACACGGTAACCATAGTTCCCCTCCGACATGTCCATCCGTTGACCACTGTGCATCTCCTGGTCAACACGGTAACCATAGTTCCCCTCCAACATGTCCATCCGTTGACCACTGTGCATCTCCTGGTCAACACGGTAACCATAGTTCCCCTCCAACATGTCCATCCTTTGACCACTGTGGGATGAGGAGGGTCTTCTGTCTGGGTCCAGCCCGTCTGCAGCCATGTATGGTGCTTTAGCCCATCAGTTGTGGACCTCTGAAGTGGGGATTTAGGGGCTTATGGGGGGTTAAATCCCCGGATTCAATCCCCCAGCCGCCTGATTGAGGGATTACGACCCTCGACCCCCATTTTCACCTCTCCATCTAATGAGAAGTGGGTGGTCGTCTTTCTGGTTATGTCACTACTTGACATCCCTGGGGGGGGAGAGGTCGCTAAATGATTGCACTAGTGGTTAGTTGTTGGAGGGGTGGGGGAGGAGGGGGAGAGGAGAAGTTGATGACTGAGTGGTCTAGTTGTTAGTTGTTGGAGGGGGAGGTTGGGGGGGAGAGGAGAGGTCAATAAATTAGTGGTTTAGTTGTTAGTTGTTGGAGGGGGAGAGGAGAGGTCAATAAATAAGTGGTTTAGTTGTTGGAGGGGTGGGGGAGGAGGTGGGAGAGGAGAGGAGAGGTCAATAAATGCATGGTTTAGTTGTTAGTTGTTGAAGGGTGGGAGAGGAGAGGAGAGGTTGATAAATGAGGGGTCTAGTTGTTAGTTGTTGGAGGGGGAGGTTGGGGGGGAGAGGAGAGGTCAATAAATGAGTGGTTTAGTTGTTGGAGGGGTGGGGGAGGAGGCGGGAGAGGAGAGGTTGATAAATGAGAGGGCTAGTTGTTAGTTGTTGGATGGGGTGTGGGAGGAGGGGGGGAGAGAAGAGGTTGATAAATGAGTAGGCTAGTTGTTAGTGGTTGGAGGGGTGGGGGAGGAGGGGGGAGCAGCATATCATTTTGAGGGGGGTCTGATGCAACAGAAAAGAAGAGACATCAAAGATAAAACATAGGTGTACATACAGTATTAACATACATGTGGATGATATATTGACTACAGAATGGACTGCTTTACCTACAAAGGTCTCCAATGGTTACCAGGAACTGCCTATGGTAGCAGTATGGTAATGTCTTGGTATTATGGGTGCGTGTGTATGCACAACATGTGTGTGTGGGAATGAGGTCAACTTTGTGCCTATGTGAATTCATTGGAAACATGTGTGTATGTGTGTGTGTGTGTGTGTGTGTGTGTGTGTGTGTGTGTGTGTGTGTGTGTGTGTGTGTGTGTGTGTGTGTGTGTGTGTGTGTGTGTGTGTGTGTGTGTGTGTGTGTGTGTGTGTGTGTGTGAGAGAGAGAGAGAGAGCGAGAGAAGTGTGTGTGCATGCATGTGTGTGAGTATTTTTTTGTGAGTGCCTGTGTTCAGGTGTGTGTGTGTGTGTGTGTGTGTGTGTGTGTGTGTGTGTGTGTGTGTGTCTGTGTTCCAGTATGTCAGGTATCATATGTCCAGTGGGTAAAAGTATAGATTGAGTATAAATACCTTAATAGAACGTTACTCAAATAAAAGTGGAAGTCACCCAGTAAAATACCACTTGAGTATAAGTCTAAAAGTATGTAGTTCTAAATAGTAAATGTATAACTCATTTCAAATTCCTTATATTCAGCAAAGCAGTTGGCTCCTTTTTCTTGTTTTTAACATTTATGGATAGCCAGGGGCACACTCCAACACTCAGACATCATTTACACGTAGCCAGGGGCACACTCCAACACTCAGACATCATTTTACACGTAGCCAGGGGCACACTCCAACACTCAGATATCATTTACACGTAGTCAGGGACACACTCCAACACTCAGACATCATTTACACGTAGCCAGGGGCACACCCCAACACTCAGACATCATTTACACGTAGCCAGGGGCACACCCCAACACTCAGACATCATTTACACGTAGCCAGGGGCACACTCCAACACTCAGACATAATTTACAGATAGCCAGGGGCACACTCCAACACTCAGACATAATTTACAGATAGCCAGGGGCACACTCCAACACTCAGACATCATTTACACGTAGCCAGGGGCACACGCCAACACTCAGACATCATTTACACGTAGCCAGGGACACACTGCAACACTCAGACATCATTTGGAAAAGATGCATTTGTGTTTAGAGTCCTCCAGATCAGAGGCAGTAGGGATGACTGGGGATGTGCTCTGTTTAGTGAGTCCTCCAGATCAGAGACAGTAGGGATGACCAGGGATGTTCTCAGTTTAGTGAGTCCTCCAGATCAGAGACAGTAGGGATGACCAGGGATGTTCTCTGTTTAGAGAGTCCACCAGATCAGAGGCAGTAGGGATGACCAGGGATGTTCTCTGTTTAGTGAGTCCTCCAGATCAGAGACAGTAGGGATGACCAGGGATGTTCTCTGTTTAGTGAGTCCTCCAGATCAGAGACAGTAGGGATGACCAGGGATGTTCTCTGTTTAGAGAGTCCACCAGATCAGAGGCAGTAGGGATGACCAGGGATGTTCTATGTTTAGTGAGTCCTCCAGATCAGAGGCAGTAGGGATGACCAGGGATGTTCTCTGTTTAGAGAGTCCACCAGATCAGAGGCAGTAGGGATGACCAGGGATGTTCTCTGTTTAGTGAGTCCTCCAGATCAGAGACAGTAGGGATGACCAGGGATGTTCTCTGTTTAGTGAGTCCTCCAGATCAGAGACAGTAGGGATGACCAGGGATGTTCTCTGTTTAGAGAGTCCACCAGATCAGAGGCAGTAGGGATGACCAGGGATGTTCTATGTTTAGTGAGTCCTCCAGATCAGAGGCAGTAGGGATGACCAGGGATGTTCTCTGTTTAGTGAGTCCTCCAGATCAGAGGCAGTAGGGATGACCAGGGATGTTCTCTTGATAAGTGAATGGATTTGACCATGTTCCTGTCCTGCTAAGCATTCAAAATGTAACGAGTACTTTTGGGTGTCAGGAAAAAAATGTAGAGAGTGAAAACGATGTTATTTTCTTTAGGAATGTAGTGAAGTAAAAGCAAAAGTTGCCCAAAATATAAATAGTAAAGTACATATACCCCCAAAACTACTTAAGTAGAACTTTAAAGTATTTCTACTTAAGTACTTTACACCACTGCATATGTCAGGTGCTTCCGCTCCACTTCAGTTTGTGTGTGTGTGTTCCAGTTTGTGTGTGTGAGTGTTCCGGTTTGTATGTGTGAGTGTTCCGGTTTGTGTGTGTGTGTTCCGGTTTGTGTGTGTGTGTGTTTCGGTTTGTGTGTGTGTGTTCCGGTTTGTGTGTGTTCCGGTTTGTTTGTGTGTGTGTTCCGGTTTGTGTGTGTTCCGGTTTGTTTGTGTGTGTGTTCCGGTTTGTGTGTGTGTGTTCCGGTTTGTGTGTGTTCCGGTTTGTGTGTGTGTGTGTGTGTGTGTTTCGGTTTGTGTGTGTGTGTGTGTTCCGGTTTGTGTGTGTTCCGGTTTGTTTGTGTGTGTGTTCCGGTTTGTGTGTGTTCCGGTTTGTTTGTGTGTGTGTTCCGGTTTGTGTGTGTGTGTTCCGGTTTGTGTGTGTTCCGGTTTGTTTGTGTGTGTGTGTGTTCCGGTTTGTGTGTGTGTGTGTGTGTGTGTTTCGGTTTGTGTGTGTGTGTGTGTTCCGGTTTGTTTGTGTGTGTGTTCCGGTTTGTGTGTGTGAGTGTTCCGGTTTGTGTGTGTTCCGGTTTGTGTGTGAGTGTTCCGGTTTGTGTGTGTGAGTGTTCCGGTTTGTGTGTGAGTGTTCCGGTTTGTGTGTGAGTGTTCCGGTTTGTGTGTGTGTGTTCCGGTTTGTGTGTGTGTTCCGGTTTGTGTGTGTGTGTTCCGGTTTGTGTGTGTTCCAGTTTGTGTGTGTTCCGGTTTGTGTGTGTGTGTGTGTGTGTGTGTTCCGGTTGGTCAAATCAAATCAAATGAAATTTTATTTGTCACATACACATGGTTAGCAGATGTTAATGCGAGTGTAGGGAAATGCTTGTGCTTCTAGTTCCGACAATGCAGTAATAACCAACAAGTAATCTAGCTAACAATTCCAAAACTACTACCTTATAGACACAAGTGTAAGGGGATAAAGAATATGTACATAAAGATATATGAATGAGTGATGGTACAGAGCAGCATAGGCAAGATACAGTAGATGGTATTGAGTACAGTATATACATATGAGATGAGTGTGTAAACAAAGTGGCATAGTTAAAGTGGCTAGTGATGCATGGTGTGTGTGTGTGTGCGTTCTGGTTTGTGTGTGTGTGTGTGTTCCGGTTTGTGTGTGTGTTCCGGTTGGTGTGTGTGTTTGTGTTACGGTTTGTGTGTGTGTGTGTTCCGGGTTGTGTGTGTGTGTGTGTTCCGGTTTGTGTGTGTGTATGTTCCGGTTGGTGTGTGTGTGTGTGTTCCGGTTTGTGTGTGTGTGTTCCGGTTAGTGTGTGTGTGTTCCGGTATGTCAGGTGTCCGTGTGCATGTGGTGGAAGTAAGCTGCGCTGAAACTTTAATGAGAATCTGACATTTTCAACATGAACATCTTCAACTCCTCATCCTCACCTGAACACTGTCTATATGTGGAGAGAAAAGCAGCCTTTCCTACCAGACAGACGTTCTGTGTTCTCCTGCACACAAACAAACTATTGACACTAGTTATGAAGCTTCATTGTAAAGAATGAACAGCCTGCCACGTCAGTAGGTTTCCACTACATTTCAATGGTCTTGTGTACAGTACCTTAAATGTACATGCAAGTTGATGTTGACGTGTGATGACTGTTCCAAATGATTTTGCTTCATTCGTTCTTTTGTTATTGACTGGCTAATAGCCACATCATTTGCCAATTAGCAGATCAATATTAGTTTAAATCATTACGTGCTTGGCTGAACTGTAAAAACACTAGAGTACTGTAAATTCAATATTGGGACACCCCTGATTAGTTGTCCTAATGAGGTCTACTGTAAATCAATGACCCAAATCAACAATGTGCAATGCTTACCTCCTATCACTTAAATCTACACTTCTGTAAGTACATGAACATCCTTGAAGGAGCACTCCTCAATTTCTATCCCTTGATTTTGGTCGGGCGGTGGTGACAACAGAATTCACATAGCCTACCTCTGTGGCAGTTATGCCGACCAAAACCCTGACCTCAGTTTACAGTACAAACAGTTAATTGTTAGGGGCTCAGTGTAGGCAGAAACATAGATTGAGGAGTGCTCCTTTAAACCAGGACTACGTTATTCACGTTTTTCACATCTCAAAACACAGTAGCATCATAAAATCCTCTGTGAACTGTTGTGTGCTGCAACACTGACATCTGGAAGTAGTTGTCTTTTGACCCCTGACCCCCCCAGAATCAGTTGAGTTGCACTAATAGAGTTACACAAAACAGACTGTTCTCTTTAGGCTGCGTGCATTGACCTTCGACCCTAACCCTCTGTCAGTCAGTAAACGGTCCCTTTTGAGGCGCTGTACACTGATGCTGGGGGGGGGGGGTCTGTCCAGTCAACCACGTCGCCCACAGAGGGCGACACTATTAACATGGCTGATATTTCCTTTACAGTAAAAAAACAACAAGGTTTTTTTAAGGTCTCTGCACTGACTGCCTGTGAGTTTTAAAATTCTTCTTTGGTTTTCAAAATAAATCCACGATTGTGCCAATTCCTGTCAGACATGCTTTTAAGTTATGTACCCAGTAGGTCCCTCAGGTCCTCTGTCACTGGCCTTTTAACTATCCTAAAGCCTGGGACCAAGAGGCATGGAGAGGCAGCCTTTAGTTACTATGCCCCCAGCCCTCTGCCAGAGAACCTGAGGGGACCAAGAGGCATGGAGAGGCAGCCTTTAGTTACTATGCCCCCAGCCCTCTGCCAGAGAACCTGAGGGGACCAAGAGGCATGGAGAGGCAGCCTTTAGTTACTATGCCCCCAGCCCTCTGCCATAGAACCTGAGGGGACCAAGAGGCATGGAGAGGCAGCCTTTAGTTACTATGCCCCCAGCCCTCTGCCATAGAACCTGAGGGGACCATGAGGCATGGAGAGGCAGCCTTTAGTTACTATGCCCCCAGCCCTCTGCCATAGAACCTGAGGGGACCAAGAGGCATGGAGAGGCAGCCTTTAGTTACTATGCCCCCAGCCCTCTGCCAGAGAACCTGAGGGGACCAAGAGGCATGGAGAGGCAGCCTTTAGTTACTATGCCCCCAGCCCTCTGCCAGAGAACCTGAGGGGACCAAGAGGCATGGAGAGGCAGCCTTTAGTTACTATGCCCCCAGCCCTCTGCCAGAGAACCTGAGGGGACCAAGAGGCATGGAGAGGCAGCCTTTAGTTACTATGCCCCCAGCCCTCTGCCAGAGAACCTGAGGGGACCAAGAGGCATGGAGAGGCAGCCTTTAGTTACTATGCCCCCAGCCCTCTGCCAGAGAACCTGAGGGGACCAAGAGGCATGGAGAGGCAGCCTTTAGTTACTATGCCCCCAGCCCTCTGCCAGAGAACCTGAGGGGACCATAAGGCATGGAGAGGCAGCCTTTAGTTACTATGCCCCCAGCCCTCTGCCAGAGAACCTGAGGGGACCAAGAGGCATGGAGAGGCAGCCTTTAGTTACTATGCCCCCAGCCCTCTGCCAGAGAACCTGAGGGGACCAAGAGGCATGGAGAGGCAGCCTTTAGTTACTATGCCCCCAGCCCTCTGCCAGAGAACCTGAGGGGACCATAAGGCATGGAGAGGCAGCCTTTAGTTACTATGCCCCCAGCCCTCTGCCAGAGAACCTGGGGGGACCAAGAGGCATGGAGAGGCAGCCTTTAGTTACTATGCCCCCAGCCCTCTGCCAGAGAACCTGAGGGGACCAAGAGGCATGGAGAGGCAGCCTTTAGTTACTATGCCCCCAGCCCTCTGCCAGAGAACCTGAGGGGACCAAGAGGCATGGAGAGGCAGCCTTTAGTTACTATGCCCCCAGCCCTCTGCCAGAGAACCTGAGGGGACCAAGAGGCATGGAGAGGCAGCCTTTAGTTACTATGCCCCCAGCCCTCTGCCAGAGAACCTGAGGGGACCAAGAGGCATGGAGAGGCAGCCTTTAGTTACTATGCCCCCAGCCCTCTGCCAGAGAACCTGAGGGGGGCTGAAACTGTGGACATATTTAAAAGAGATCTTAAAACACACCTCTTTAGCTTTGCTTCTCCTTAGGGTACTTTTTAGTCGTTCGGTTTTGTTATTCTTTAGTTTATCATCGTATGGTTGTTGTGTAGCGTTGCTCAATAAGGTGAGGCAGGTAGCCTAGTGGTTAGAGTGACTGGCTAATCTGCCAATTAGCAGATCAATATTAGTTACTGAAAGGTTGCAAGATCGAATCTCTGAACTGACAAGGTAAAAATCTGTAGTTCTGCCCCTGAACAAGGCAGTTAACCCACTGTTCCCAGGCTATCATTGAAAATAAGGAATTGTTCTTAATTGACTTGCCTAGTTAAAGAAATAGTCAACAGATGATCAGGTCTATGTAATTATCAAACTTATATATATATGTAGTAGAAAGGAAACACAGACTCTATGTTTAAGTATTAAAAGTCTCCTTTAGTAATACAATTGTAGGCAGAAGTTGGTACAGAGACATCCTGTAACATATAGCTCTCCCCAGGTTCTGCAAAGTGTCTAAGACATCCTGTAACTTATAGCTCTCCCCAGGTTCTGCAAAGTGTCTAAGACATCCTGTAACTTATAGCTCTCCCCAGGTTCTGCAAAGTGTCTAAGACATCCTGTAACTTATAGCTCTCCCCAGGTTCTGCAAAGTGTCTAAGACATCCTGTAACTTATAGCTCTCCCCAGGTTCTGCAAAGTGTCTAAGACATCCTGTAACTTATAGCTCTCCCCAGGTTCTGCAAAGTGTCTAAGACATCCTGTAACTTATAGCTCTCCCCAGGTTCTGCAAAGTGTCTAAGACATCCTGTAACTTATAGCTCTCTCCAGGTTCTGCAAAGTGTCTAAGACATCCTGTAACTTATAGCTCTCTCCAGGTTCTGCAAAGTGTCTAAGACATCCTGTAACATATAGCTCTCCCCAGGTTCTGCAAAGTGTCTAAGACATCCTGTACCTTATAGCTCTCCCAGGTTCTGCAAGGTGTCTAAGACATCCTGTAACTTATAGCTCTCCCCAGGTTCTGCAAAGTGTCTAAGACATCCTGTACCTTATAGCTCTCCCCAGGTTCTGCAAAGTGTCTAAGACATCCTGTAACATATAGCTCTCCCCAGGTTCTGCAAGGTGTCTAAGACATCCTGTAACTTATAGCTCTCCCCAGGTTCTGCAAAGTGTCTAAGACATCCTGTAACTTATAGCTCTCCCCAGGTTCTGCAAAGTGTCTAAGACATCCTGTAACTTATAGCTCTCCCCAGGTTCTGCAAGGTGTCTAAGACATCCTGTAACTAATAGCTCTCCCAGGTTCTGCAAGGTGTCTAAGACTAAGACATCCTGTAACTTATAGCTCTCCCCAGGTTCTGCAAAGTGTCTAAGACATCCTGTAACATATAGCTCTCCCAGGTTCTGCAACGTGTCTAAGACATCCTGTAACTTATAGCTCTACCAGGTTCTGCAAAGTGTCTAAGACTAAGACATCCTGTAACTTATAGCTCTCCCCAGGTTCTGCAAAGTGTCTAAGACATCCTGTAACTTATAGCTCTCCCCAGGTTCTGCAAAGTGTCTAAGACATCCTGTAACTTATAGCTCTCCCAGGTTCTGCAAAGTGTCTAAGACTAAGACATCCTGTAACTTATAGCTCTCCCCAGGTTCTGCAAGGTGTCTAAGACTAAGACATCCTGTAACTTATAGCTCTCCCCAGGTTCTGCAAAGTGTCTAAGACATCCTGTACCTTATAGCTCTCCCCTGGTTCTGCAAAGTGTCTAAGACATCCTGTACCTTATAGCTCTCCCCTGGTTCTGCAAAGTGTCTAAGACATCCTGTAACTTATAGCTCTCCCCAGGTTCTGCAAAGTGTCTAAGACATCCTGTAACATATAGCTCTCCCAGGTTCTGCAAAGTGTCTAAGACATCCTGTACCTTATAGCTCTCCCCTGGTTCTGCAAAGTGTCTAAGACATCCTGTAACTTATAGCTCTCCCCAGGTTCTGCAAAGTGTCTAAGACATCCTGTAACATATAGCTCTCCCAGGTTCTGCAAAGTGTCTAAGACTAAGACATCCTGTAACTTATAGCTCTCCCCAGGTTCTGCAAAGTGTCTAAGACATCCTGTAACTTATAGCTCTCCCCAGGTTCTGCAACGTGTCTAAGACATCCTGTAACATATAGCTCTCCCCAGGTTCTACAAAGTGTCTAAGACTAAGTCATCCTGTAACTTATAGCTCTCCCCAGGTTCTGCAAAGTGTCTAAGACTAAGACATCCTGTAACTTATAGCTCTCCCCAGGTTCTGCAAAGTGTCTAAGACATCCTGTACCTTATAGCTCTCCCCAGGTTCTGCAAGGTGTCTAAGACATCCTGTAACATATAGCTCTCCCCAGGTTCTGCAAAGTGTCTAAGACATCCTGTAACTTATAGCTCTCTCCAGGTTCTGCAAGGTGTCTAAGACATCCTGTAACTTATAGCTCTCCCTAGGTTCTGCAAGGTGTCTAAGACATCCTGTAACTTATAGCTCTCCCCAGGTTCTGCAAGGTGTCTAAGACTAAGACATCCTGTAACTTATAGCTCTCCCCAGGTTCTGCAAAGTGTCTAAGACATCCTGTAACATATAGCTCTCCCCAGGTTCTGCAAAGTGTCTAAGACTAAGACATCCTGTAACATATAGCTCTCCCCAGGTTCTGCAAAGTGTCTAAGACTAAGACATCCTGTAACTTATAGCTCTCCCCAGGTTCTGCAAAGTGTCTAAGTCATCCTGTAACATATAGCTCTCCCCAGGTTCTGCAAAGTGTCTAAGACATCCTGTAACTTATAGCTCTCCCAGGTTCTGCAAAGTGTCTAAGACATCCTGTAACTTATAGCTCTCCCCAGGTTCTGCAAGGTGTCTAAGACTAAGACATCCTGTAACATATAGCTCTCCCCAGGTTCTGCAAAGTGTCTAAGACATCCTGTAACTTATAGCTCTCCCAGGTTCTGCAAAGTGTCTAAGACATCCTGTAACTTATAGCTCTCCCCAGGTTCTGCAAGGTGTCTAAGACTAAGACATCCTGTACCTTATAGCTCTCCCCAGGTTCTGCAAAGTGTCTAAGACATCCTGTAACTTATAGCTCTCCCAGGTTCTGCAAAGTGTCTAAGACATCCTGTAACTTATAGCTCTCCCCAGGTTCTGCAAGGTGTCTAAGACTAAGACATCCTGTACCTTATAGCTCTCCCCAGGTTCTGCAAAGTGTCTAAGACATCCTGTAACATATAGCTCTCCCCTGTTTCTGCAAGGTGTCTAAGACTAAGACATCCTGTACCTTATAGCTCTCCCCAGGTTCTGCAAAGTGTCTAAGACATCCTGTAACTTATAGCTCTCCCCAGGTTCTGCAAGGTGTCTAAGACTAAGACATCCTGTAACTAATATCTCTCCCCAGGTTCTGCAAAGTGTCTAAGACATCCTGTACCTTATAGCTCTCCCCTGGTTCTGCAAAGTGTCTAAGACATCCTGTACCTTATAGCTCTCCCCTGGTTCTGCAAAGTGTCTAAGACATCCTGTACCTTATAGCTCTCCCCTGGTTCTGCAAAGTGTCTAAGACATCCTGTAACTTATAGCTCTCCCCAGGTTCTGCAAAGTGTCTAAGACATCCTGTAACATATAGCTCTCCCAGGTTCTGCAAAGTGTCTAAGACATCCTGTACCTTATAGCTCTCCCCTGGTTCTGCAAAGTGTCTAAGACATCCTGTAACTTATAGCTCTCCCCAGGTTCTGCAAAGTGTCTAAGACATCCTGTAACATATAGCTCTCCCAGGTTCTGCAAAGTGTCTAAGACTAAGACATCCTGTAACTTATAGCTCTCCCCAGGTTCTGCAAAGTGTCTAAGACATCCTGTAACTAATAGCTCTCCCCAGGTTCTGAAAAGTGTCTAAGACTAAGACATCCTGTAACTTATAGCTCTCCCCAGGTTCTGCAAGGTGTCTAAGACATCCTGTAACTTATAGCTCTCCCCAGGTTCTGCAAAGTGTCTAAGACATCCTGTAACTTATAGCTCTCCCCAGGTTCTGCAAAGTGTCTAAGACATCCTGTAACTTATAGCTCTCCCCAGGTTCTGCAAAGTGTCTAAGACTAAGACATCCTGTAACATATAGCTCTCCCAGGTTCTGCAAGGTGTCTAAGACATCCTGTAACTTATAGCTCTCCCCTGTTTCTGCAAGGTGTCTAAGACATCCTGTACCTTATAGCTCTCCCTAGGTTCTGCAAAGTGTCTAAGACATCCTGTACCTTATAGCTCTCCCTAGGTTCTGCAAAGTGTCTAAGACTAAGACATCCTGTAACTTATAGCTCTCCCCAGGTTCTGCAAAGTGTCTAAGACATCCTGTAACATATAGCTCTCCCAGGTTCTGCAAGGTGTCTAAGACATCCTGTAACTTATAGCTCTCCCCAGGTTCTGCAAAGTGTCTAAGACTAAGACATCCTGTAACATATAGCTCTCCCAGGTTCTGCAAGGTGTCTAAGACATCCTGTAACTTATAGCTCTCCCCTGTTTCTGCAAGGTGTCTAAGACATCCTGTACCTTATAGCTCTCCCTAGGTTCTGCAAAGTGTCTAAGACATCCTGTACCTTATAGCTCTCCCAGGTTCTGCAAAGTGTCTAAGACATCCTGTACCTTATAGCTCTCCCTAGGTTCTGCAAAGTGTCTAAGACTAAGACATCCTGTAACTTATAGCTCTCCCCAGGTTCTGCAAAGTGTCTAAGACTAAGACATCCTGTAACTTATAGCTCTCCCCAGGTTCTGCAACGTGTCTAAGACATCCTGTAACTTATAGCTCTCCCCAGTCCTACTTGTGTGGGTTTCCCTGGCAACAACATGTTAATAAATCTAACCTCCCCCTGACAACAGCAACCATCTTGTCAGCAATTAAAAGCTCAGAAGTGGGTTTGACCGGAACTTGACCTTTCATCACAAGTATAGGGTCATAACAAGGTGAACGAGTCTAAGCATCTTCTGACAGGTGGCCGTTTTCATCAGTCCTGCGGCAGCCTTGTGTTCTCAGGAAACCAGTCATATTCTCAGAACCTCAGACAGCCACGGTGGGGCCCAGACAGGAGGAGTCTGAGCGTAGGAGGTTTCAGCCTTCTGATAGTGTCTGAAGGGCACAACACTCAAAACAGGTGTTAACACACACACAGAGGTTTCCTGAAGAGGAGACCTTACAGTTTATCATTACACAATGTATAAACCCTCTAAAAGTTACGAGGCCTTGGTAAATTCCTTCAGTAGTAAATATTTCAGTTTCTTTATTTTAATTGTTTTTTATTCGTTTTTTTTCCTGTGAAGCACATTGCGTTGCCTTCCATGTCTGAAATGTGCTGTATAAATAAAGCTTGATTTGATTACATCCACTAGGAGTAATACGAGTCTGGAACTATAGGATGTTATTTACAAATTATGTGTTGAGAGAGTACTTAGCCCTCAAATATGACTGCTTTCTTATTAGTACTGGGTACTGAACCATACTGTAGTACTGGGTACTGAACCATACTGTAGTACTGGGTACTGAACCATACTGTAGTACTGGGTACTGAACCATACTGTAGTACTGGGTACTGAACCATACTGTATGTAGTACTGGGTACTGAACCATACTGTAGCACTGGGTACTGAACCATACTGTAGTACTGGGTACTGAACCATACTGTAGTACTGGGTACTGAACCATACTGTATGTAGTACTGGGTACTGAACCATACTGTAGCACTGGGTACTGAACCATACTGTAGCACTGGGTACTGAACCATACTGTAGTACTGGGTACTGAACCATACTGTAGTACTGGGTACTGAACCATACTGTAGTAATGGGTACTGAACCATACTGTAGTACTGGGTACTGAACCATACTGTAGTACTGGGTACTGAACCATACTGTAGTATTTGGGCACTGAACCATACTGTATGTAGTACTGGGTACTGAACCATACTGTAGCACTGGGTACTGAACCATACTATAGTACTGGGTACTGAACCATACTGTAGTACTGGGTACTGAACCATACTGTAGTACTGGGTACTGAACCATACTGTAGTACTGGGTACTGAACCATACTGTAGTACTGGGTACTGAACCATACTGTAGTACAGGGTACTGAACCATACTGTAGTATTTGGGCACTGAACCATACTGTATGTAGTACTGGGTACTGAACCATACTGTAGTACTGGGTACTGAACCATACTGTAGTACTGGGTACTGAACCATACTGTAGTACAGGGTACTGAACCATACTGTAGTACTGGGTACTGAACCATACTGTATGTAGTATTTGGGTACTGAACCATACTGTAGTACTGGGTACTGAACCATACTGTAGTACTGGGTACTGAACCATACTGTAGTACTGGGTACTGAACCATACTGTAGTACTGGGTACTGAACCATACTGTATGTAGTACTGGGTACTGAACCATACTGTAGTATTTGGGTACTGAACCATACTGTAGTATTGGGTACTGAACCATACTGTAGTATTTGGGTACTGAACCATACTGTAGTATTTGGGTACTGAACCATACTGTATGTAGTATTTGGGTACTGAACCATACTGTAGTACTGGGTACTGAACCATACTGTAGTACTGGGTACTGAACCATACTGTAGTACTGGGTACTGAACCATACTGTAGTACTGGGTACTGAACCATACTGTATGTAGTACTGGGTACTGAACCATACTGTAGTATTTGGGTACTGAACCATACTGTAGTACTGGGTACTGAACCATACTGTAGTATTTGGGTACTGAACCATACTGTATGTAGT
The DNA here is from genome assembly GCF_036934945.1 of Oncorhynchus masou masou. Classification (NCBI taxonomy): domain Eukaryota; kingdom Metazoa; phylum Chordata; class Actinopteri; order Salmoniformes; family Salmonidae; genus Oncorhynchus; species Oncorhynchus masou. The sequence goes on from NC_088228.1 coordinate 8,804,984, forward strand.
ACTGGGTACTGAACCATACTGTAGTATTTGGGTACTGAACCATACTGTATGTAGTATTTGGGTACTGAACCATACTGTATGTAGTATGTGGGTACTGAACCATACTGTACCTACAAAAGCTAGCCCTTATATACACATCTTTCCACGTTTACTCTGGCTCCTTTTTGTAGGGCTAAAAGGGTACTAAAACTAAACTAACTCTCAACTGCTGATTTACTTTCTCATGTTCTGTACAGATCTTTAACATGTAAACTGGGGCGGCAGGTAGCCTAGTGGTTTGAGTGTTGGGCCAGTAACACCTATAAGTAGCCTACTAAGAAAGCAGCCAAAAGGTTGTTGGATCGAGTCCCCGAGCTGACAAGATGAAAATCGATCATTCTGCCCCTGAACAAGGCAGTCAACCCACTGTTCCCTGGGTGCTGAAGACGTGGATGTGGATTAAGGCAGCCCCCCCCCCCCCGCACCCCTCTGATTCAGAGGGGTTGGGTTAAATGCGGAAGACACATTTCAGTTGAATGCAATCAGTTGTACAACTGACTAGGTATCCCCCCAATTCCCTATAACTAACTCAATTGACACTGATCTCTAACTCACTATTGTGACATTTAACCTTGACTCTTTCTCTCCCCTACTGCCCCCTACCTGCTCTGCCATCCCTAAATCACTGCTAATCCAACCTAAATTCCACCACCGCCTGCTTAGGTCAACTCATTTTTGGTCCCAACACAGACCGAGGGAGGGGGACCGAGGGAGGGGGAGAGGGAGAGGGGGAAAGTTAGGGGAGGGGCGAAAGGTAGGATTGATGAAAACAACAGAACGCTACTCCCCTAATCCCTTTGTGTCCTCAGTGTTAATCCAGCCGTACAAACCCCCTGTACCCACGCCTCGTACCCAACCCTCCCAGCACACAAACAACTAGATAGTATTCCCTTCAGGAAAGCAATGTCGGATAGTCATACTGTAAACACAGAGCTAGCAGCAGTAGCATCCCATAACAAACACACAACAACACTAACTCTAACTGCTTTGGGTACATTCGTCTGTGTTGCCCCAGGGATGTTTCAGCGTTAACATCGATTTTTTTGTGTGTGCAGTGTGCTTAAATTGTTGCATGGGGGGTGATGCTGTGTTCTGCAAATGTGTTGATTTTTTTTCTCTGTGCTTTCTGAAATGTTGTCCATGTGCATTCGTTGCTTTTGTTGCATTTGTGCAGACAGAGTAGTTGTTTGGTAGGCATGTGTGAACACATACATGCGAATGTAACTCAGTGAATTCATTGTGCTGTGTTTTTTTGTGTATGTATCCCAGTCTTGTTTACAAGGCGGGGGGGGGCAGGTAAGAGGAGACTGTGTTTATTGAGGTCACACCCTGGCAATAGTGGAGGAACCGATTTCCCCCCCCCACCACCACCCGCCCTCTTCTCCATCCCACCAACCCAGGCTGCTGGTGAGAGAACTCTCCGTGGTGCTGGAAAGAGAAAAACACACAGCAGTGAGTGCAGTGCGGCCGTATGAGGCAGATAGATAGACAGAAAGACAACAGGGAGGCAGAGGGGATGGGGGAGGCAGAAAGATACTAGTAGGGAGAGAGAGAGAGTCAGGGAGGCAGAGGGGATGGGGGGATGGGGGGCAGAGAGATACTAGTAGGGAGAGAGAGAGAGTCAGGGAGGCAGAGGGGATGGGGGGTGGGCAGAAAGATACTAGTAGAGAGAGAGAGAGAGTCAGGGAGGCAGAGGGGATGGGGGGGCAGAAAGATACTAGTAGAGAGAGAGTCAGGGAGGCAGAGGGGATGGGGGGGCAGAAAGATACTAGTAGAGGGAGAGATAGTCAGGGAGGCAGAGGGGATGGGGGGCAGAAAGATACTAGTAGAGAGAGAGAGAGAGAGTCAGGGAGGCAGAGGGGATGGGGGGGCAGAAAGATACTAGTAGAGGGAGAGATAGTCAGGGAGGCAGAGGGGATGGGGGGGCAGAAAGATACTAGTAGAGGGAGAGTTAGTCAAGGAGGCAGAGGGGATGGGGGGGGGCAGAAAGATACTAGTAGAGGGAGAGATAGTCAGGGAGGCAGAGGGGATGGGGGGGGGGCAGAAAGATACTAGTAGAGGGAGAGATAGTCAGGGAGGCAGAGGGGATGGGGGGGCAGAAAGATACTAGTAGAGAGAGAGAGAGTCAGGGAGGCAGAGGGTGATGGGGGGCAGAATGATACTAGTAGAGAGAGAGAGAGAGAGTCAGGGAGGCAGAGGGGATGGGGGGCAGAATGATACTAGTAGAGAGAGAGAGAGTCAGGGAGGCAGAGGGGATGGGGGGGGGCAGAAAGATACTAGTAGAGAGAGAGAGAGAGAGTCAGGGAGGCAGAGGGGATGGGGGCAGAATGATACTAGTAGAGAGAGAGAGAGAGAGTCAGGGAGGCAGTGGGGATGGGGGGGCAGAAAGATACTAGTAGAGAGAGAGAGAGAGAGTCAGGGAGGCAGAGGGGAGGGGGGGGCAGAAAGATACTGGTAGAGAGAGAGAGAGAGAGTCAGGGAGGCAGAGGGGATGGGGGCAGAAAGATACTAGCAGAGGGAGAGATAGTCAGGGAGGCAGAGGGGATGGGGGGCAGAATGATACTAGTAGAGGGAGAGATAGTCAGGGAGTCAGAGGGGATGGGGG